>NC_056744.1:343902956-344120456 GCF_019279795.1 Protopterus annectens
TCAGGGGTATAAAACATGCAGCCAATGCCATTACATCCGTCATTTTTGCCGTGCGGTGCCTGAAGCAGAAGCAGTTCACAAGTGCTGGTTGGCTGACTCCTGAAATTTTTGTTTTCGAGTTTCAGAACCGAAGTCTTTAATTAAAGCTAAGTACCCCATTGGGGAAACTTTTTCTTGCTCCTTACCAATGTCAGTCAAAGTTAATAATTGCATTACTTGTGGAAAGCAAATACCGCATAAAGATTTTCATTCGTACTGCATTCCTTGCCTAGGCCCTGACCATGACGTACCTTGCTGTCAGTTATGTGCTTTATTTAATCAGCGCACTGTACATCGTCGATATATTTTTGCCTCCAAATATTTTGGTTCTCGGTTTAATTATCTAGAAATGTTGTCGGTTAGCCATGCTACTGAGATTATGAAAAAATGCAAAGATAGACAGAGACAGGCAGCCAATGTCCAAAACTGCCAACGATGCTTCTCCTAAGCCAGTCGCCATTTTGCCGGTACTCAGTGAGGCACTTTCGCAGCCCCTGATGCCCGCTACTTCTGATTCGCAGGCCTCTACTGAGACCCATTCGGAGTATGCCACGAGATGCTTCAGCTATGGAACCCGCGGATGTCACTACCTTGGATTTGTCTGGAGCCGCTGTGTAGGCACTGGCTTCTGAGGGTGTATTCAGGCCTACGGACTTGCATATTAAATTGATGCCTCCTTCATTATTTAGGCCTAAATTTCGATCCATGTCTAAAAAAACGATACCCAGGCCACATGCTCAGGCCTCTATGCCTAAAAAGCAAGTGATAAGAATGGCTGAAGAGCTAATAACTCTAATCAGGGGTAGCCAACCCCCTCCCCCCTTCTAAGAGGTGTAGGACTGAAGTTGACTATGAATCTTCTGATCAGGATTCTGTTTTTTCTGACTCTTCTGATAATCTGGATTTATCCTTACCCACTTATGAGGGTTCTGATGCAGATGACTCTATTCCCTCTGCTTCCCCTCCTGAGTATTTTTCTTTTGGGGAAACCTTACATACTCTAAGGGAGCATTTCCACCGGGAAAGCCAGGATTTTTCTGATTCAAAAAAGAGGCTTAGGGTTTTCCTATTTCTACCTCAGCATAGGCCTTTAGCTATTCCTCTTGTACTCATTATTGATGATGCTTTTTTGAAATCCTGTTTGGCCCCTGATTCCCTGCCTCCTGCTCCCAGAAAACCTGACAGATACTACAGGGTCCCCGAGTCCCACAAGTTCCTTTTCAAAAATCCTATTGCAGATCCAGAGACCATTTCCTACCCTTTCTGATAGAGACTCCAGGGCGCTGGTTAGATGGGGTAAGAATGTTTACACTTCTGCAGCCTTGGCCATTAGGGCTTTAAACTGCCAGTTTCATATGTTAAAATATCAGCAACATGTTATTGGACTGCTTAAAGAGAAAAAGATGTTCCTAACTGTGAGGAAAATAAAGAATTACAGGATTTAATGCATTCTGCCGAACAAGTTGGAAAACATACTTTGCAATGTGGTTTTGATTCATTAGAGGCCTCTTGCAGGGCTGCTGTTACTGGGTCTGTGCTCAGAAGGCATGCTTGGCTTAAGGAGCAATCTTTGCCTGATCACGTTAAAGCTAAGACTGCCTGTTTGGCAACAAGGCTGAGGAAGTTCTTAAAAAGATGGAAGATAAAGCTAAATCTATGCAAACTGTTAAATATTTTTTTACAAGTTCAGCCTCCTAGATTTAGTAGGCACTGGCCCTCTAAGAATTGGTCCTTTCCAGCCCCTTCCAGGTCTTTTAAGCCAAACCCAGACACAGCAAAAACTCCAGGTTTCTGTCCCAGGGGACTCATAGAACTAAGCAGTGGGGGGCCTCCACTTCCAAGTCTGGGAATAATAAGACTCCCCACCCCCCCATGGTAAACTGTTTCAATTACTTCCTTTTAAAATTTCCAGCACTTATCAACTGACTGCCCCTTTGGCGGGAATGATTGCTCTTCATGCAAAGAACTAGGAACTCATTACCCAGGATAAATGGGTTCTAAATATAGTGTTTGAAACACTGAGATAGAGCAAGGAGTTCATAAAAACAACGAAAAATCACAGAAACGCCAGTAATTTATTGAAGCTTTCGGGCTCTCAACCCTTCATCAGCATACACAATACCAAATACTTTACATTTAAATAGAGGTAACAGTTAAGAACTCATGACGAAACCAGCCAATAAAATTCACTCAATAAAATTCAAAAAACAATTACTTAATGAGAGAAATCATAAAAAACCATTAAAAATGTGAAGAATAATATCATAACAGTTTATAACAAGTTAAAACATTTTATATCCTTAATAGCCTATTCATTAATTTGATCTATATATAACTATTATGTGTTATAAATTAACCATCTGTTGTCTTAATAAAATAGGCTTTATACTAATGGCGTTATTTAAACCAGGAGCGGTATCTGCATGCAACCTTATTATCCAGGAATAAATATATAAATATAAAGGAACTAGAGTGGATAATAAGGTTGCATGCAGATACCGCTCCTGGTTTAAATAACGCCATTAGTATAAACTGTTATGATATTATTCTTCACATTTTTAATGGTTTTTTATGATTTCTCTCATTAAGTAATTGTTTTTTTAATTTTATTGAGTGAATTTTATTGGCTGGTTTCGTCATGAGTTCTTAACTGTTACCTCTATTTAAATGTAAAGTATTTGGTATTGTGTATGCTGATGAAGGGTTGAGAGCCCGAAAGCTTCAATAAATTACTGGCGTTTCTGTGATTTTTTGTTTTTCTAAATATAGTGTCCCAGGATACAGATTTCACTTCCACACGTTGCCAACACCAAGTGGGTGACCGGACCTACCCTCAAATCAGTGGGCAGAGGCCCCAAAACAAGTACTTTCTCTCTTAAGCATGGGGACTATTCAACTGGTACCTGAAGAGGAAAAGGGACAAGGTTTCTACTCGAGACTTTTCCTGGTACCCAGAAAAGACGATTCATGGAGTCCTATCCTGGACCTGTCTACTCTAAACACCTTTTTGGAGATTCCAAAATTCAAGATGCTGACTCTTCATCAATTAATTCCTATGCTAGACGAAGATGCCTGATTGGCAACACTAGATTTAAAAGAAGCATACCTGCACATCCAATCAGGGAATCTTGCAGAAGATACCTAGACTTCAAAGCAGGCTACACGCACCATCAGTTCTCTACACTGCCCTTTGGCTTATCTACTATGCCCAGGTATTCACAAAGTGCCTAACTCCAGTCCTTGCATTTTGCAGGCAAAGAAATATTCAAATATACCTATACCTGGACGATTGTCTAATTCAGGCAGAAAGCCAGGGCATACTTTTGAATCATCTGGCCTTTGTAAAAAGGGTTCTAACTTGTCTGGGGTACACCATAAATGAAAAGAAATCACACCTGGTACCCTGTCAACAAATTATATTCCTTGGAGCAAGCTTGAATACAGCTTCCCAGATGGCTTAAAACACACTAGAAAAGCAAATTCATTTGACAACTTACTTCAAACAAGTGGTCACAAAAACCCTGCTATCTGCAAGACAAATACTGCAAGCCTTGGGGTTCATGGCCTCCTGCATTCTTCTAATTCCATATGCAAGACTGCATATGAGGAAACTATAGTGGTATCTAAAATGCCTATGGTGTCAACATTCTCAAGACCTAGAAGCAATGATTCCTGTCATGCCTTGCCTACGCCTAGAGTTCCTTTGATGGGCAAAGGCCTGCCACCAAAACAAGGGACTACCTTTCACACCATTCCCTGCCGCCCAAACCCTAACAACAGATGCATCAGACTATGCATGGGGGGCTCACCTGGCAGGGAAGTGCATTCAGGGCAAATGGAACCCAAGTCAAATGCACCTGCATATCCATCAAAAAGAAATGTTAGCTGTACAGAATGCTCTGACAGTCTTCAAGGACCACATTCTTCCAGGGGAAACTAATGGTAAAGATGGACAACACCACTGTTATGTGGTACATAAACAGGCAGAGGGTACACATTCTTACCCCCTCTGCAGACTAGCCATCGCATTGTAGAACACAGCCTTGAGCTACCAAGTGCACCTACAAGCTCAATTCCTGCTAGGAAAATTAAATACACTGGCAGACAGACTAAGCAGAAACCTCATGAATCCACATGAGTGGAAACTGGAACCAAGGATTTTCAACATGTTGACAAGCAAATGGGGGAGCCCAGATGTAGACCGGTTTGCCTCTCCCCAGAATTACCATTTGGACAAATTGTGCACAAGGACTCCCCACAAACAAGACTGGAAAGTGGATGCTCTGTCCTTCAGCTGGAAAAACCTATCAATCTATGCCTTTCCCCCTCTGCATCTGCTCTCCAAAGTACTACTAATAATCAAACAGGACAAACCAAGGATGATTTTGATTGCTCCAGACTGGCCGCGCCAACACTGGTACCCCCTCCTGCACAGTGAGTCACGGTCATCTCCATGGCACCTGCCTCAGACTCCTTCCCTGCTGTCTCAGCAGGAGAACCAGGTTCTGCACCCTCCGCTTCTAGCACTGAACCTTGCAGCCTGGCTAATTACTTAATCTCTCCTTTACCATCCCTCAGCAAACCTGTGATGGATATCATTTTAAAGGCAAGGAGGCCTAGTACTAGAAAATCTTATGCAGAAAAATGGAAAAAATTCTGTGCCTGGAACCAGTCTCAAGGGATGAGCACAGCAGCACCCAATTTACCTCAGATTTACAATACTTAACTGAGATGCTTCACAAGGGCCTGTCTTTTTCCTCCAGTAAAATCCACACCTCAGCCATTTCAGCTCATTATAACACAGAACCTCCCCTCTTCTCTCGTCCACTGCTCAAGCAGTTCCTCAGAGGGGCCAAAATTTTGAGACCTGAATTTTCTTTGTAAGGAACCTTTGTGGTCTCTCCAGTTGCTGCAGGTGTTTGGAAAGGAACATACCAAAGAAAGCGGTGTACTCCTATTATTGGACTGATAAGGGAAAAGTACAGGGGGGTTATAACCTCTTTTTTTTCTGGAGGCAATGTTTTTACTTATGAGATAAGCAATATAAAATGCCCTTCTTACTGCTGTGGAGACATGGTGATTGAAGTTAAGGTTGCTGTCAGTATGTGTGTCCAGATCTCTCATCACTGACTGTGTGCTTAGGGTATTGCTGTTGATGTGGTAGTTTGCAGGAACATCACCCTTGCTGACGGAGATGATAATCCATTTTTTTGTATTAAGTTTAAGACCATGACTTTGGCACCTGTCATTAGTCTGCGTAAGACCTTCTTGTAGGATGTTGACATTGCTAGGGGTTTCAGTGATCGCTCCCAGTTTGCAGTCATCAGCAGACTTTGTCAGCCACAGTTCTTTAGTTTTAGCCTGTACTTTGGAGAAGTAGATTCCGAACAGTAGGTGTCACAGAACCGATCCCTGTGGAACACTACTGGTTACGGGTCTGCTGGGGGATGTGGAGTCCCCTATTTTGACCATATGAGTTCTATCAGTGAGTCAGTTTGTAACCCACCTGACAATGTATGGGTTGATACCTAGCGAGGTGAGTTTATCAATGATGCCTGAGTGGGGGATTTTGTCAAAAGCCTTGGCGAAGTCTAGGTAGGCCATATGCACATGACTGTCTAGAAGAAGTCCATCAAGTTTAACAGGCATGGTCTACCCTTGACAAAGCCAGACTGGGTGGTGGTGAGCATTTGGAGATTTTCTGTATGCTTCTTAATAAGGTCCATGATGATTCATTCTATGACCTTGCAGATAAGGCTGGTCAGGCTAATGGTTCTGTAGTTCCTGTGGGTCAGTGAATGCACCCACTTTGTGCAAAGCGATGACTGTATCTGTTTTCCATTCCGCTGGGGTTAAGCCAGTGCTTAGGCTGTGATTGAAAAACAAGCCAACACTGATGCTAATTCTTGTTTTAACACAACCCAGGATGTTGTCTGGTTACAAAGAGGCTGTGTTTTTGGTCTTGGAGAGCGCATTTGAGACCTGCTCCTTGGAGATGCTAGGCGGGGGACAGGTGTTAGGGATGCTTTGAGTATATGTGGCGGGGACAGGGGAGTGAGGTTTTCACTGAACCTGTCAGCCAGCAGGTTTGCTATATGCACAGGTTCTATATATGTAGTACCACACCAAACCTCTCACGTAAAGCTTTGCTCGGCCAACCAAACTTCCAAAACACACAACGGCCAGCAAATGATGTCCCAAATATGTTTATTGACAAAATCACATAGGATATAAATTATATATCCCAAGCTCCAAACCGGTTTCGGTTACCCCTTCTTCAGTGGAGCACAAAAATAATAATTAAACAGAGAGCCAACAGAAACACATGATACTATTTATAGTATCTGTTAACCAAAGACTATCCAATCAGAGTATAGTATTGTGGTCTAATAAGACCTTAAGCACCAAAAGGTTACATATATGCATTCAAAGATGGAAATAAAAATATAAAAAAAAGGAAAATAAAAATAAAAATCAACCTGAACCATAGTCAAGGTATTATATTGATTAAATAACCTGTGACTCTACGCTATATATTAAAAATATATGCGTGTGGACACTCATTGGTCAACAAGGTACAGTAAATGTATGAATAAGTTAAAGATGGTCATTAATACCTGGGGGAAATAATGCACCCAAGTGTATAATCCAATATTTCTCCTTTTGTGACAAAATATTCTCCCATCCTTGTTGGTGGCTTCTATCACCAACAATCCGATCTATGATAGTAAACCTAAATTTGGCCGTAGGATGTTTAACTGTGTGTTGGTAGAGGGCATTAGTAATTTTCTTATTTCTAATGTTACTTCTGTGTTCCCCAATCCTAATTTTTAATGGCCGAGAGATTTTCCCTACATAAAAAGCGGAACATTGGCAGGTGGCAAGATATATGACCCAACTCGTGGAACAATTCCCAAAAAACTTTAAATCATATACCTTGCTAGTATTAGCACTGCTAAAGGATTTTGTTTTATTTATTTCACTACATGACATACAATGACCGCAGGGGAAAATGCCAATCAATTCTTTACCCATCATGGTTAATTGTTTGTACCTGGCACCTCCACTACCATGATGTTTATAATGTGAAAAAATAGAACTTAAAGTTTTGCCCCTTCTGTAAGAAAATTGACAACGTGTCCCAAGATGTTGTCTAAGAATCTCATTAGCCATCAAGATGTTCCAATTCCTTTCCACAATTCCTCTAATTATCTGATTATTTCTGCCATATGTGGTAACTAGTCTCAGGACCATATCACTTTTTTTATTCCGACGGTCCTGGTATTCAAGAAGCTGGTTTCTAGTTAAATTATCAGACCAATATTTGGCTGATCTGATGTCAAACTCTGAATACCCTCTATCAAGGAATCTGTTCACAAGATCAGAACTGGCTAGCTCATAATCCTCCTTACTGGAATTAATTCTTTTGATACGGCGAAACTGAGATTTAGGGATGTTCCGGACAGTGTGGCGGGGGTGCATACTTGAGGCATGTAGCAATGTATTATATTCAGGATATTTCCTGTATATTTTAGTGCCTAGTGTATTATCAGGCTTCCTATAAACATTGACATCTAAAAATTCAATGGTAGTCATGTTGCTGTTAACTGTGAATTCAATGCCCCAAATATTACTGTTCAAATAATCCACAAATTCTTTAAGATATTCCGTATCTGCCCGCCACACCATCCAACAATCATCAAGATATCTACGCCAGATATCCATTTCTACAATGTAAATGTTATGAGATGTGTCATATATAAGATATTCCTCCAAGTAGGCCATAAAAAGGTCTGCATATATAGGGGCAAATGATGCCCCCATTGCAGTACCTTGTAGCTGCCAATAGCATTCACCTTGGAAAAATAATATGTTTTTATTCAGAACATGCTCACACATGCATATCAAAAGTGTATTAAATCCAGGAGGATATAAATTAGATTTTTCAAGCCAAAACTGAAATGCTTGAAGACCAGCCCAATGTGGGATGCTGGTGTATAATGATTTTACATCTAATGTACAAAGCAGCCAGTCAGATTCAATCTCAGTCTCTGCTATAATTTGTAAAAATTGTGTAGTATCCTTGATTCTAGCTCTCACATGGACAAGCAATGGTTTCAAGTGTTCTGTCAAAAAGGCTGAAAGAGGTTCAGTAAGTGAACCATGACCAGACACTATAGGTCGGCCAGGTGGGGAGGTCAAAGATTTGTGTATTTTAGGAAGTAAATATAATATCTGTTTATTTGGATCCTTAACCGTCAAATGTTTGACAATGGTGGTGGATAAAATGCCATTCTCTACTGCACTACCCAAGAAATTATCAATCTCTTTTTAAAGGTAGGAGTGGGATCAATATCCATTTTCATATAGCATTTTTTATCAGATAGCTGTCGTAATCCTTCCTGTGTATAGTAATCCATGTCCAAAACCACTACCGCCCCACCTTTATCTGCCTTAAGAATCGCTATATCATTGTTGTTTTTCAATTCTTCAAGCGCCTGTCTTTCAGTTTCATGAATATTATCTTTAAGAATATTGAAACCATATGGTGGAAAATGTAAGTCCCTAAGTACAGCCTGTTGAAAAGCTGTAACATGCGTATTAGCAGGAGGTTGGAATGTAGATTTTAGAAATCTAAACTCAGTAGATCTTTGAGCAATATTGTTCACATTATCAGAAAAGAATATCTTTAGATTCAAACAGCGGCAAAATTCCAAAACATCATTGACTGTTTGGTATTGATCACTAAAGAAACCAGGTACAAATCCTAAGCCTTTATTTAGGATTGTTTCTTGTTCCAGAGTGAGCTCAACCTTAGACAAATTAAGGACATTATGAAATGCAATGTCATCTATTTTAGAAATGCTTGAACTATTCCATCCATTGATTCCAAATCTGGACCTATTATGGTGTTTCCTCCCCCCGCGTCGTTTCTTCTTACCCCAAAAGGGGTAGGTATATTACTTCTTTTTTTGTAAGGTGAATGATCAGATATAATACCCTCACTGTCAGTGGGAGAAGACTCATCACCCGAGGTACTGGTATATGTATGCTCCTTATTTTTGAGAATGGGTCTGGGTTGTTTCCTTGATCTGGCACCGCCCTTACCCGTAGTCATATCCTTAAATCTGACTGACTTTTGTAATTCAAAAGGGCGTCCTCTAGCATAGTCATTGACGTCCCGATTGAACTTTTTGATTTTCCTTTCTTTCGTCAGTTTATCATACTGGGTCAGTTCCTTAGATTGGCTACCAAGGTACCATAGTTGCTATTAGATTCAAATTGTTTGCAAATACTGCTAAGATCTTTAATCTCAGCGATATTTGAATCTATTGTCCTTTCATAATAATCTGACAGTATTTGTACAAACCTCATAGATCCTTCTTGAGCTGCCTCAAACCATTCATTGGTCAACCTCTCTTCAGATCTGCTGACCATGGGTTTTAACTTAATTCTAAGTCCCCTTGGGACTAGTTTTTTGTATGAATAGGCCTTAAAAAGCCGCAAGTGCCAAATATTAGCTCTTAGCCCTTTTAGGGCTTTCTCTAGATTAAAGAAGGCAGATTGGCATCCATTAATTGAAGAGGCAGCCTGTTGATCATTGATATTGTTGCTTGAGATAGATTTCAGTCCAAACACCTGGATATCCTCCCTATCAGCACACATTCCCTGTAAAATACTGTCCAGATTCATATTGCCGCAATGAACAGACCCAGTATGACAAAATGGGGGTGGTGCGATGCCAGAACCAAGAAAAAGAACCCAGTAGAAAGACCTACCCAAAAGATGATAGGATTAATATTAAATCCAATTAGTTATTAAATACCAGTATCTCAGGAGAAGTAACAAATATATCAAAAGCCAAATGTGTTCCTGAATCACTAAACCGTGTTCCACCCAAAAAGGGCTGTATGAAGGAAATCCTGTCTTCACTACAAGTAGTGGATATAAAATCTAATAACATGAATGTATTAGCCAAAGTAATAGGTCAATAATACCAATTATTAAACAATGATAGTATCCAACCTTATGTTAAGGAAAAGTATCCTTAAACACAAAAAGGCAAAAATACACTGAACTATATGTGGAATAAGATGGGTCTAATCAAATAATATTATAGAGAAACGTTCAACCCATATATAGTAGTTAAACCAGCCCTAAAAAATAGCTTTATAATACCAGTATTATGACCAATGTCTTAATATACCACCAAATTCTATGTGTCCACAAAAATAGTGAAACATGAACCCTAAATACAAAGAACATATTAAGGAAATTCCTTCATAAAGAATAAAGCCCCTTAAACATCATAGGCATTAAATATATGGGAAACCCCTTAGTTGTATAAAAAATGAATATTATCATCAAACTATTTGCTAACTAAATAGCGTTTCAAAAATAGCATAAAGTAAACATACAATAGCTGGTTAGACAGTCTGTACCAAAATGTCCAATGTATCAACCAATTAGGTTTTAGGAAAAATATCCTAAAAATAGCCAAAAGGCAAAAATCCACTAATCAGTATGTGGAATATCAAATAATTGGTCTGATCAATAATATTCTAGCAAAAATGTTCAACCAATGATAATAATTAAACCAGCCTATGTAAATGGCTGTATAATACCAATATCATCACCGATATCTTAATATATCTCAAAACTTATGTGTCCACTTAAATAGTGAAACATAAACATTAAGTACAAAAACCACTTGAAGGAAAACCCTACATGAATCAAAAAGGCCCCTTCAACATCATAGGCCTTAGATATATAGGGACCCCTTAGTTGTATAACATAGCAAAAAGGAAATAGCCAACAAGCTATTGGCTAGCTGGATGGCGTTACAAAAAGTGACATGAAATAAACCTGCAATAGTTGTTTGAACAGTTAAACAAGAATGCTGTATAATGTGAAACACCTTAGCTTAATCCAAATATGTCTTGATACATTTAGTTTAAATAGTCTAGGCCCATCTTATGATGGAAACCAACAGAGGAAAGTTACTCATAGAAACAAATTTAACATACAATTGTTTGATGAAACATGTGCATTACTATCATAGTGTCTTATAGCATAAAACACATGAAAAATCCAGAATATACTTCCATAGAATTAGCGACAAACACCAAACACCTTAATGTCCCTCTAAAGTTCTATAAACGCCAAAAGGTGAATCCACAGTCCTGGTAATTTGAATCATACACAAGCCAAAAAGGCAGCTGTACGTAGAAGAATGCAAATTCAAATGGTAATATAACCAAGACGAAAGCCTCAATCACATAGTCAATTTGCACTCCCAATATGTACCCAGTCGACCACAAATGGTATTTGGCCTAAAGGCGCTGCCACATGATATTAAACACTTATGAATTATCAAAAATTAGCAATTAGGCACTACACATTTAACGGGAATGTGAAAATGTACTAAATCAGTCTCATATTCTTCCGATCATTACGCCCATCATGGTACCATTCCAATAGACCACTGTGCTGAGACCTGATAGTTCATACGATCTTGTTTTCAAAAGTAGAAATGTGATCCTTTAAACACAGTACATCCAACGATCAAATCGACCAACCCCAAAGATGAAAGAATATCCCAATATTACACCATACAGAAATAAAGAGAATAACACTTTATCGACAAACGACTAAGTGTATCCCCATTTAAAGTACCTGAGGTAGTAAAATATCCAATTCCGACCAAACCAAGTCCAAAAATCCAAATACTGGATGCCCAACGTAAAACTAAAACTGGTGTCCTCGTTCGCTTGGCCCAAAAGTGGTAGATATGTTCCAAAAGTACGCCACACCAGCTTCCGACCCAAATATTCATACACCAACACGTAAATGAACCACAAATAAATGCATAAATTGCAAAAACTCTGATAGAATGTCAAAAACAGAATACAAATGTTCGTTGGCGTCTCTCATAACTTGAAATTACATCCCCAAAGTGAAGAGTCTTCTCCCACCGACGACTGGAACAAAATGGCTCCCAGAGAGGTACAGTTCACGTACAACCACACCAAACCTCTCACGTAAAGCTTTGCTCGGCCAACCAAACTTCCAAAACACACAACGGCCAGCAAATGATGTCCCAAATATGTTTATTGACAAAATCACATAGGATATAAATTATATATCCCAAGCTCCAAACCGGTTTCGGTTACCCCTTCTTCAGTGGAGCACAAAAATAATAATTAAACAGAGAGCCAACAGAAACACATGATACTATTTATAGTATCTGTTAACCAAAGACTATCCAATCAGAGTATAGTATTGTGGTCTAATAAGACCTTAAGCACCAAAAGGTTACATATATGCATTCAAAAATGGAAATAAAAATATAAAAAAGGAAAATAAAAATAAAAATCAACCTGAACCATAGTCAAGATATTATATTGATTAAATAACCTGTGACTCTACGCTATATATTAAAAATATATGCGTGTGGACACTCATTGGTCAACAAGGTACAGTAAATGTATGAATAAGTTAAAGATGGTCATTAATACCTGGGGGAAATAATGCACCCAAGTTTATAATCCAATATTTCTCCTTTTGTGACAAAATATTCTCCCATCCTTGTTGGTGGCTTCTATCACCAACAATCCGATCTATGAGTTTCTGTTGGCTCTCTGTTTAATTATTATTTTTGTGCTCCACTGAAGAAGGGGTAACCGAAACCGGTTTGGAGCTTGGGATATATAATTTATATCCTATGTGATTTTGTCAATAAACATATTTGGGACATCATTTGCTGGCCGTTGTCTATATATGTAGTACCATTAACTAAGAGTTTAGTGCAGATCTGGCCCTTATTGTTGAGGTTATGGATTTAACTAAAGAATGCCTTGTGGGTTATCCTTAGTGTGGGAAGCTAATTTGGATTCATAGTTAGCTTTGGAGGACTTCACTAGGAGTTTTATTTGCTTGTTTAAGTTGAGGGAGTGTTTCCAGTTTTGAGACCATTCCTTCCTACTCCTAGACAGCAGTTTCTTTCTCCTATTGTATAGCCTATTAATGGCAGTTGTCCACCAGGCAGGTTTGTTTTAACTTGAAAATCTTTCATTCTGTCAGGTACAGCAGAGTCAATACAGTTGTACAGGTGCTCATGTAAAGCATTGGTGTATAACAACCTTCCCCCTACTCTAACCTCCGCTCCTTCAACTACTCTGTTGAAAAAATGTCTCAAAGCACACCTAGTGAGTTCTTGGCTATGGCCATGCATCACATAAAACTCCTACCTCTTATAACATCAGTCTTCAAGCTACTGACATAAAATTCTGCTGGTATGCAAAAACTCAGGAATCCCTACCAATAACCTGAAAATTTTATTTTTCTAATATTTTTGACTTTACATTTCCTACTTTTTTTGAATAAAAGTGCTTATGGTTAATATTTCCTATATGTAACTTGTACTACATGTTTGATTATTATTTGTAACTTGTATGGAGCTTTTCTCCCCGGGCTTCCGCTGTAAATGGACCTGTCTCTAGTCAGACTATCCTGGTAAACAAATGTAAAATAAAATAAATAAAATAAACTCAGCGTAGTTGCCTGTTTCATCATTGAGGGGAGGGGCTGTGAAGCTATTTATGCCCTCATGTAAGAGGTTGTAATTGGCCTTGGAGAGGTTTGCTAAGGGGGGGTCTTGTGTTAGTTACTTATGTTGAGACTGATTTGTGGTCATATCTCACCAGGGATGGCCACACACTGGGGGTGGTGCAGCTGTCTCCCAATTTGGTGAGCACCAGGTCCAGGATGCTTGAGCCCCTTGTGGATTTGTCAACCAGTTAGTCCAGGGCATTGGAGTTATCAAAGACCAGGAACCATTGGGCAAGTGAGTTAGAACACGTGCTATTTACCCAGTCACTGGATGGGTAATTAATCACCCAAAACTAAGGTGTTTGGTTGTATCTTGATTGACTCAAGTAGACCCAAGTATGCTGAATGGATGTCCTGATTCATGGAGGTGGTCCTCTAGCTGGCAGTGACCTCAAGAGGGGTCTTACCTGCAGTCAGTTGCACCTGAACTAATTCATGGAATTGTGCTGTTTAACCAATCTAGAGGTGTATTTATCTTTAATGAATATTTATACACCACCTCCTTTAGTTCTCACACCTTCAGTTTGTGGTCTGAATGTGCATAAGAAAATGTAACTTTGTATAGCTTGGGTGCTTTCCGCGGCCATAAACCAGATCCCAGTGATGGCACAAATGTCAGCATCTTCCAAGGAGAAGACTGCTTCCAGTGAGTGCAGTTTCTAGTTTAGACTCCTATCATTTAGCAGCATAACCATAAGGTTGTTTTAGAGGGTTTTTTTGCATCAGAAATTTTGTTCTTATGACATTGCCTAAAAAAGGCACTATGGTGGTGGCAAGAGCCTTAGCCATTAACTGAATTCCCAGGGGTGACAGATGAACACCATCTCTGGCAAAGCATCAAGGTCTGTTGATCATGTCATCCCAGGCTGACAAATACCGGATCCCCTTTAAATGACACCCGAAACATGGCCAATTGTTGAAGTCAGTCATTTTCTGTTTGTATTGAGGTGCATCCTAGGTGAAGGTAAAATGCTGCTTAAGTCTGGGGACATACCTGCCTGAGACACATAATCAGAGAGCTCAGTCATGTCTCTTTATATAGTCCAATGAGGTACGTCTCAAGTAATTGCCACCAACATGAATTATGATGGATTCATAACACTGCCTGTTGAGAGATTTGTGTGCGTGCGCGTGTGTGTGAGTGCGCGTGTGTGTGAGTGCGCGTGTGTGTGAGTGCGCGTGTGTGAGTGCGCGTGTGTGTGAGTGCGCGCGTGTGTGTGAGTGCGCGCGTGTGTGTGAGTGCGCGCGTGTGTGTGTGTGTGAGTGCGTGAGTGCGTGTGTGTGCGGCGTGTGTGAGTGTGAGTGCGTGAGTGTGGCGTGTGTGAGTGTGCGCGTGTGTGCAGCGTGTGTGAGTGCGGCTGCAGGTGTGAGTGCGCGTGTGTGTGTGTGAGTGCGTGCGAGTGTGAGTGAGTGTGTGTGTGAGTGCGTGTGTGTGCGTGTGTGTGCGTGTGTGCGCGTGCTTGTGCGTGTGTGCGCGTGCTTGTGTGAGTGCGTGTGAGTGTGAGTGCGTGTGAGTGCGTGTGAGTGTGAGTGCGTGTGAGTGTGGGTGCGTGTGAGTGTGGGTGCGTGTGAGTGCGTGTGAGTGTGAGTGTGAGTGTGAGTGCGTGCGTGCGTGTGAGCGTGCGTGTGTGTGAGTGCGTGTGTGTGTGCGTGCGAGTGCGTGCGTGTGCGAGAGTGTGTGTGCGAGAGTGTGTGCGCGAGAGTGTGTGCGTGCGAGAGTGTGTGCGCGAGTGTGTGTGCGCGAGTGTGTGTGCGCGAGTGTGTGTGCGCAAGTGTGTGTGCGCGAGTGAGTGCGAGTTTGTGCGTGTGCGAGTTTGTGCGAGTGTGAGTGTGTGCGAGTGTGAGTGTGTGCGAGTGCGTGTGTGTGCGAGTGCGTGTGTGTGCGAGTGCGTGTGTGTGCGAGTGCGTGTGTGCGAGTGCGTGTGTGCGAGTGTGTGAGTGTGCGAGTGTGCGAGTGTGCGAGTGTGCGAGTGTGCGAGTGTGCGAGTGTGCGAGTGTGCGAGTGTGTGTGTGCGTGTGTGTGTGTGTGAGTGATGTGGCAGATCCAGGCACCTGACAGACAGCTGACCATGACTTTTTCCTCATCCAGCCTGGTGAGATGGACATCTGTGTGTCACAACTGAGTAACCTATTACTAAGATTTTTTTTTTGTGTTATGCCTTATTGGGCTTGATTGCTGAGACACTGGTGTGTAATGTATTGCTTCTTATGTTCTGCAGAGGATGTATTCTGTGAATCGTGGTTGTGTTTGTGAAGTCTCTGATGTTTGGGTAAGCTTCAGGTAAGGACCTGCACTTATGCACTACTGCGAGTGTGTGTGTGTGCGAGTGTGTGTGTGCGAGTGTGTGTGCGAGTGTGTGTGTGTGCGAGTGTGTGTGTGCGAGTGTGTGTGCGAGTGTGTGTGTGTGTGTGTGTGTGTGTGTGTGTGCGTGTGTGTGTGTGTGTGTGTGTGTGTGTGTGTGCGAGTGTGTGTGTGTGAGTGTGTGTGTGTGTGTGTGTGCGAGTGTGTGTGTGTGTGTGTGTGTGTGTGTGTGTGTGTGTGTGTGTGTGTGTGTGTGTGTGTGTGTGTGTGTGTGTGTGTGTGTGTGTGTGTGTGCGAGTGTGTGTGTGTGCGAGTGTGTGTGTGTGCGAGTGTGTGTGTGTGGCAGTGAGTGCGTCGTGAGTGAGTGTGCGTCTTGAAAGTGAGTGTGTGTGCAGTGAGTGTGTGTCTTGTGAGTGTGTGTGTGTGTGTGTGTGCGTGTGCATGTGTGTGCGTGTGTGAGTGATGTGGCAGATCCAGGCACCTGACAGACAGCTGACCATGACTTTTTCCTCATCCAGCCTGGTGAGATGGACATCTGTGTGTCACAACTGAGTAACCTATTACTAAGATTTTTTTTTTTGTGTTATGCCTTATTGGGCTTGATTGCTGAGACACTATTGTGTAATGTATTGCTTCTTATGTTCTGCAGAGGATGTATTCTGTGAATCGTGGTTGTGTTTGTGAAGTCTCTGATGTTTGGGTAAGCTTCAGGTAAGGACCTGCACTTATGTAGGTTTGTGTTGTTGGTTTGGTAGGTGCAGGAGGTGATGTGTGCATGCTGACAACCTGCCTAGTATCAGAACTGACTGGTGAGTGAGAGAGTCTGGATTCTAGGTTCTTGATATGGATGCAACTCCCACATAATACATTTATGTGGACTAGAAAACGTGGGTTGTCAAGTGTACATGAGGCAGTCGCTACATTGCCTCAGGATGCCCATGTCAACCAGGCTGGCTGGAGTAACTATGGGAAATTAATAACACACAAAAATCCCCACAGGATGAAGCAGCAAAAAGAATGGCCAAACTGATCAAATCCCGTGAACAGTATTCCTGGTGGTCCTAGTTCTATCTGTTCAGCAGATTTTATCAGTTTGAATTGTGGGAAATTTTCCGTCCATAATGCTAGGTAAGTTGATGTGGTCAGAAAACTGGGAGAGGACAGAAGTGGACAAAAAGCTAGTGGGTAGGGTCTGTGTTGGTACCTCAGGAGCTTCGCTGAATGTAGCACCTGTTAGTGAGGGACAATCGCGAGAACTCACATATGGAACACCAACAGAGTTCTAATGGAAATTTTCAGGCAAAAGTGTTTTGTCTATAACCGCCAACAAGTGCAAACCAGCTCAAATGCGATGCTTGTATAGCAAATGAGAGCACACTGATTTAAACAAATTATTCAATAAAAATCTGAAAACTGAGGCTTGTTCCAGCAACCTTCAATCAGATGAGTTCTAATTGCACACTCCTGCCACTAGGGTGCAGGGGAACCATCTGCAACAAAAGATGACCTGGTTTAGTCCTCAAGTTATACAAACAAAACTAGATTCAGCAGGTTTGAATGTAGTCTGTGCTGCAGCAAAGTGCAACAATTTCAGAAAAAAAAAAAAAAACAGTTCAGATAAGCAGGCCAGCAACTCCCAGCTCAGAAGGGCACAGGCTACCCTCTCCTTCCACAAGAGTGTAGACTACAAACCTTCTTAATGTAAAACAACTGGCTGAAGCCCAAGTGCTTAAACCAAAACTAAGAGGCTTAGAGTTGTTGTGTCTTTTTGGCTTTTCCCGGTTAGGGGTCACCACAGCAGAACTCCGGTCCGCTAATGATTGGTAGTTGAGTTTTACATGCCGAGTTACCAGCCCTGATGCACAACCTTCAACGAAGGTACGCCCATTCACGCATGTCTCCACGCAGAAGACGCTCTAGCTGAGAATTGAACCGGATAGCGTTTTACTGCGAGGCAACAACGCTACCGCAGCACCACCACCGCGGGTAATATTTACAATTTAATCAGGCTACCATTTATTTTTTTTTTATATCTGCTGGTGAATTAACGATGGCTGGTACATAATTACTTTTATTTATTGATGCCCTACCTCTGTGATGGCATTTCAAAAATGCTGCTTTCCACAGCTGATGGATCCTGCCATTCCTTGTGCTTCTGTTAATAAACCTGAGCAAATTTGCTAGAGAACAACAAGATTTTTTTTAATTTGAGGAGATGAGATCGGGCTCTCCTTTATCATATGTTTTGGGTTGAACTGCAGTTTCATTGTATGATGAAAGCTGATTTGTTAGACTAAGTTTAGACTCACTGAATGGAGTTATTTTTTATTGTCGTATGATAGTGGAGAAGGAATACCCATTTTGAAATGGTTTGGTATGGTCTCTACTACCATGGAGTCTTGTTCCCCTTGTAGAGGTGAAGGGGTGGAGGGCTTCCCTGCATATGGAAGGTGTTTGAATCCTTGCTGGAGAAATCTGAGTCACCCATATGTTGTTTTTAAGAGTTGGAGCTTTGCTTTTGCTCTTTGGTTTCCTGCTCATGCTGATTTCTTAGGGTTGTATATTAGAATATGGCGAGGGATTTACTGTTGTTATATGGAACCTTGCTTTTATGATTAGAATAGGGCGAGGGATTTACTGTTATACAGAACCCTGCTTTTATGATTAGAATAGGGTGAGGGATTTACTGTTGTTATACGGAACCCTGCTTTTATGATTAGAATAGGGCGAGGGATTTACTGTTGTTATACAGAACCCTGCTTTTATGATTAGAATAGGGCGAGGGATTTACTGTTGTTATACGGAACCCTGCTTTTATGATTAGAATAGGGCGAGGGATTTACTGTTGTTATACAGAACCCTGCTTTTATGATTAGAATATGGCGAGGGATTTACTGTTGTTATATGGAACCTTGCTTTTATGATTAGAATAGGGCGAGGGATTTACTGTTGTTATACAGAACCCTGCTTTTATGATTAGAATATGGCGAGGGATTTACTGTTGTTATACAGAACCCTGCTTTTATGATTAGAATAGGGTGAGGGATTTACTGTTGTTATATGGAACCTTGCTTTTATGATTAGAATAGGGCGAGGGATTTACTGTTGTTATACGGAACCCTGCTTTTATGATTAGAATAGGGCGAGGGATTTACTGTTGTTATACGGAACCCTGCTTTTATGATTAGAATAGGATGAGGGATTTACTGTTGTTATACGGAACCCTGCTTTTATGATTAGAATAGGGCGAGGGATTTACTGTTGTTATACGGAACCCTGCTTTTATGATTAGAATAGGATGAGGGATTTACTGTTGTTATATGGAACCCTGCTTTTATGATTAGAATAGGGCAAATGATTTACTGTTATACGGAACCCTGCTTTTATGATTAGAATAGGGTGAGGGCTTTACTGTTGTTAGACGGAACCCTGCTTTTATGATTAGAATAAGGCGAGGGATTTACTGTTATACGGAACCCTGCTTTTATGTCAAGACATTTATATTTTTAGGGGCTCTGTCATCCATGGTTGATGGGTGTGTGTGACTTGGACTTAATCAGGACCCAGCTGTTGAGGGTACTGGGAATACTTTTACAGAATTCTCCAACCATATGCCAACGCTCGGCATCTCCTATCCTCACACAAAACACTCCTCCAAGTATCCAAAAGCAACAACAAAGCCGGGGACATCCTCCACTCCAACCACATTTCTAAACATTGGAACTCTGTCCCCCAACACATCCTAAATGCTACCAACCTACACCAATTCAAAACTCTGCTCAAAGACCACCTCACTAACAGCCAGCTCTGCTCCTGCACCAAGCCAGGCTAATACCACATAAGCCCACATCAAATTTCATCCCCTAAATTTTATAGCCTCCATGTATACCCCACTCCCACTTGTTAACCACACCTATCAGCTACCTACAATCAGAGTATAATTTGAAAGTTCCTTTTCTTTTGTAAGGGTATACATATGTACACGTATTAAAGTATACTCAAATGATCAATTAAAGATGGATGCCTGCCTCAAAAAAAAAAAAATGTGTGTGTGTATGTGTGTGTATATATATATATATATATATATATATATATATATATATATATATATATATATATATATATATATGGTTCTACCTGAGATAGTCGACACTCCAGAACACCGACAAGTGAATCGCGAGCGCCAGAAGATCGACAATGCAGAAGACCGACGTGACGAATGAAAACACCGACGCCGAGGATGCCAACATGGGAAAAGGCTGTGGAAGTATGTGGTAGTGACGGACGTTAGGGTGCGAGTAAGGTAAGTGTGGATATTGACGGTCTGTGGGGATAGGGGTGGGTTAAGTGAGTTAGGGTCAGTGCGCGGGTTAGGTAAGTGTGCGGTAGTGAAAGTCTTTGGGTTAGGGGCGGGTTAAGTGAGTTAGGGTTAGGGCGCGGGTTAGCTGAGTGTGCGATAGTGACGGACCTTAGGGTTAGGGTTGTAGATAGTTGTGTATGTGAGGTTTAGTGTGGGTTTGTAAGGATTTTGGTGTGCTTGTGTTGTGTGTGTGTGTGGTTTTTGGACAGGGGATGTGTTTTGTTTGTTGATTGTTGTTATTGTGGTGTGTGCAGTGTATGAGGTTTCGTGTTTGTTTACCGTCGGTTATTTCGTTGTCGTGCATGTGAGGTTTCGTGTTTATGCACTGTCGATTATGTGGTGTCAGTGATTACGTTGTCAGTGTTCTGCAGTTTCGATTGTCAGGTAGAACCATATATATATATATATATATATATATATATATATATATATATATATATATATATATATATATACAGCCACAACTTTAATATATTGTAGTAACTTTCTCCTTTTCACTAAAGTGCCTATTGTATATTGCACTTTCTTTGTTATCTCTAAATATTTCTGTTAAATTATATGTAAAACTGACACTGTACCTGTCAATGTTGTTATTTTATTGGAGCTTTTCTTCCTGGGCCTCCGCTGAAAATGGGCTCACACCCAGATGGACTATCCCTGTCAACAAATGTAAAATAAGTAAATAATTTAGTATAGTATCAGTAATAGTAGGGCTCTCATGGGAAGGCTGAGGAATTGAATCGTATGTATTTTGTCATACTGTCCAGCTTGGTACTAGGTTGTAAATAATGTATTGTGTTATATTACATTTTTTTCAGGTACTTGGTTGTCTATTCTATGTATACTACATATTTGTTCGGCTTTGTATACCTTTTTTCCGGAACATGAGCCAGGAGCAGTTCAGTGCACGGGTGCTTGTTCTCTGCATCTTCAATTCAATTTTACCAGGTGAGGAGTGCATTTTTGATTAAATATTGAATAGAGGGTGTCCTGCAGCTTTCCTTCTGTATATTAAAGCTGCAAGCTTTGCACACACGTTTCCCGTATGGCACTGAGTTGCTGCGCATTACTTTTTATTGCTGATTGCTGTTGTTTTAAATGTAGTATTTTTGGGCCATGTAACTAGGTGGGATTAGAATGTGTTAAGTTTCAGTTTGGGAAATAGCGATTTGCTGGAGTAGTTATGCAACAAGAACTACCAGGCCGCTAGTCTTACCATAAGTGATATAGTCCCCATGTTCCTTACTTCAGAAGCTTTCTGCAGTGGTTAGCAATGGGGATTTCTTCTTTTTCTGTCCCGTGTGCAGCAGTATTTTTCTGTTTTGTTGTATGGCTGTAATCACGTGGATAGTCTGCTACATGCAGTAATGTTAATGGTCAAGTTAGGAGAGTTTGTCTAACTATTCTTTTTCACTTCTGCCCCTCCCATAGGTAGGTTGATCACAATCCTAATGTTCATCTCAGAAAGGTTAATGCATGTAATGCTTAAGTCATTGAAGTTTTGTAAGTGATGTAGCCAACAGTTCCCAGGCCGGGGTCTTCAGCCACACTGCCTCATTTGCTTGGGTAGGAAGGATGACCTGCAGTAGTGTCATGGACACTAACGCTAACCTGGATGTCTGACATATAAACAAGAGAAAAGCTTGAGATATATCAATTTTCCTTAGGTGGTGGCTATTGTAGTTTCCCAGTGCAGTAACAGCCAGGGTGGTCCCTTTAGTGACCACAAAGCAGTGCCCGTGTGTGACCATAGTGACCACAGAACAGTGCCCGTGTGAGAAGATGAGGAAGCTGGAGGCTAAATATTGGTTATTCCCATCTGTTGTGAAACCTATCCATAAAGCAGCATGGTGGGCGTCATTTGGTGTCCTCTTCACTACAGCTACCAAAGAGTTGAGTTCACAGCTACCATCAGCCACTGGCACGAGACCTGTGGAGATGCACTTAACTGTCCGAGTGTGCGTAATATGGTTTCCATAATCACCTTACAGTTAAGCACCTTCTCTCTGCTTCTTTGGATGGGTTCCTCAAGTCTTGTTGCATAGGTTTGATGGACACATTTTGAACAAAGGATATATTACTTCCATGCTTATCCTGAGCCCTGCAAGATTTGTAACCCAAGACTGAGGAGCTACATTAGACTATCCTGCTGCTGCAGGAACCAGGGAGCAGATCTAAATGTTGAATTTTTGCAATTTGTTAGTAGATCCCAATGTTGGGCTTGTCCAGTTTGATTTTTTGACTAGTAGTAGTAGTACACTTCACTTGAATCAGCTGACATCCCAATGTTGGGCTTGTGCAGTTTGATTTTTTAACTAGTAGTAGTAGTGCACTTCACTTGAATCAGCTGACATCCCAATGTTGGGCTTGTGCAGTTTGATTTTTTTAACTAGTAGTAGTACACTTCACTTGAATCAGCTGACATCCCAATGTTGGGCTTGTGCAGTTTGATTTTTTAACTAGTAGTAGTAGTACACTTCACTTGAATCAGCTGACATCCCAATGTTGGGCTTGTGCAGTTTGATTTTTTTAACTAGTAGTAGTAGTACACTTCACTTGAATCAGCTGACATCCCAATGTTGGGCTTGTGCAGTTTGATTTTTTAACTAGTAGTAGTAGTACACTTCACTTGAATCAGCTGACGTCCCAATGTTGGGCTTGTGCAGTTTGATTTTTTAACTAGTAGTAGTAGTACACTTCACTTGAATCAGCTGACATCCCAATGTTGGGCTTGTGCAGTTTGATTTTTTAACTAGTAGTAGTAGTACACTTCACTTGAATCAGCTGACATCCCAATGTTGGGCTTGTGCAGTTTGATTTTTTAACTAGTAGTAGTAGTACACTTCACTTGAATCAGCTGACATCCCAATGTTGGGCTTGTGCAGTTTGATTTTTTTAACTAGTAGTAGTAGTACACTTCACTTGAATCAGCTGACATCCCAATGTTGGGCTTGTGCAGTTTGATTTTTTAACTAGTAGTAGTAGTACACTTCACTTGAATCAGCTGACATCCCAATGTTGGGCTTGTGCAGTTTGATTTTTTAACTAGTAGTAGTACACTTCACTTGAATCAGCTGACATCCCAATGTTGGGCTTGTGCAGTTTGATTTTTTAACTAGTAGTAGTAGTACACTTCACTTGAATCAGCTGACATCCCAATGTTGGGCTTGTGCAGTTTGATTTTTTAACTAGTAGTAGTAGTACACTTCACTTGAATCAGCTGACGTCCCAATGTTGGGCTTGTGCAGTTTGATTTTTTAACTAGTAGTAGTAGTACACTTCACTTGAATCAGCTGACATACCAATGTTGGGCTTGTGCAGTTTGATTTTTAACTAGTAGTAGTAGTACACTTCACTTGAATCAGCTGACATCCCAATGTTGGGCTTGTGCAGTTTGATTTTTAACTAGTAGTAGTAGTACACTTCACTTGAATCAGCTGACATCCCAATGTTGGGCTTGTGCAGTTTGATTTTTAACTAGTAGTAGTAGTACACTTCACTTGAATCAGCTGACATCCCAATGTTGGGCTTGTGCAGTTTGATTTTTAACTAGTAGTAGTAGTACACTTCACTTGAATCAGCTGACATCCCAATGTTGGGCTTGTGCAGTTTGATTTTTAACTAGTAGTAGTAGTACACTTCACTTGAATCAGCTGACATCCCAATGTTGGGCTTGTGCAGTTTGATTTTTAACTAGTAGTAGTAGTACACTTCACTTGAATCAGCTGACATCCCAATGTTGGGCTTGTGCAGTTTGATTTTTAACTAGTAGTAGTAGTACACTTCACTTGAATCAGCTGACATCCCAATGTTGGGCTTGTGCAGTTTGATTTTTAACTAGTAGTAGTAGTACACTTCACTTGAATCAGCTGACATCCCAATGTTGGGCTTGTGCAGTTTGATTTTTAACTAGTAGTAGTAGTACACTTCACTTGAATCAGCTGACATCCCAATGTTGGGCTTGTGCAGTTTGATTTTTTAACTAGTAGTAGTAGTACACTTCACTTGAATCAGCTGACATCCCAATGTTGGGCTTGTGCAGTTTGATTTTTTAACTAGTAGTAGTAGTACACTTCACTTGAATCAGCTGACATCCCAATGTTGGGCTTGTGCAGTTTGATTTTTTAACTAGTAGTAGTCGTACACTTCACTTGAATCAGCTGACATCCCAATGTTGGGCTTGTGCAGTTTGATTTTTTAACTAGTAGTAGTAGTACACTTCACTTGAATCAGCTGACAATATGTTAAGGTAATGTCACATTTGGTGTTTGTGTCCAGTCATGCACGAGTGTACAGATAATACGTGGGTACCTGAGAATACCGCGGTCTATAGTTCATTAATGTACTGCCCTTGTTCTCTGCTGGAACTCATGCAGAGATGTGAAACTTGGTTACGAGTCATACGAGTTGTGCTTTCATCCAGTGCACATTCCAGATGGGGTTGAACAAAGGTTTAAGTACTGGGGAACTTAGAGTTCATGCTTTATTTTTTGATGCAGAAACTGTCCCCCCCCCCCATACTTGTACTTACCATATTTCCAAACCTCCCCATTCACCCCCCCCCGAGGTAATGAGAATGATCACCATAGGGAGAAGGGGTTGCTGCATGTAAGAACCATAGGGAGAAGGGGTTGCTGCATGTAAGAACCATAGGGAGAAGGGGTTGCTGCATGTAAGAACCATAGGGAGAAGGGGTTGCTGCATGTAAGAACCATAGGGAGAAGGGGTTGCTGCATGTAAGAACCATAGGGAGAAGGGGTTGCTGCATGTAAGAACCATAGGGAGAAGGGGTTGCTGCATGTAAGAACCATAGGGAGAAGGGGTTGCTGCATGTAAGAACCATAGGGAGAAGGGGTTGCTGCATGTAAGAACCATAGGGAGAAGGGGTTGCTGCATGTAAGAACCATAGGGAGAAGGGGTTGCTGCATGTAAGAACCATAGGGAGAAGGGGTTGCTGCTTGTAAGAACCATAGGGAGAAGGGGTTGCTGCATGTAAGAACCATAGGGAGAAGGGGTTGCTGCATGTAAGAACCATAGGGAGAAGGGTTGCTGCATGTAAGAACCATAGGGAGAAGGGGTTGCTGCATGTAAGAACCATAGGGAGAAGGGGTTGCTGCATGTAAGAACCATAGGGAGAAGGGGTTGCTGCATCTAAGAACCATAGGGAGAAAGGGTTGCTGCATGTAAGAACCATAGGGAGAAGGGGTTGCTGCATGTAAGAACCATAGGGAGAAGGGGTTGCTGCATCTAAGAACCATAGGGAGAAGGGGTTGCTGCATGTAAGAACCACTGATCTGTCAGCAAAGAAAGTGGAGCCGGCAGAAAGACATCAGGAGTTGAGGCCAACAGTAACATTTTCAGAAGAGGATGGGAGGAGATTTGGAGAGACTCTAGATGTATGCAAGGAATAGGTTCCACTTTAGCCCAAAATGAGCAAATGGTACTTAGTGCTGGGTTGGAAAGGTATTTGTCAATGACTGTACTTTTAAACTGAAATGGAAGGAAGAATGTCATGATGGAAGCAGAGGAAAAGGTAGGTTTTTAGCCAGAGGGCAGAAGGTGAAAAGTCATGAAATAAGTGGAGGAATGGTGACTTTTACGATGTCTGGGCACTGTTACAGTGTCGTGTGAGAAATGGGGAGCTGAAAGAAGTGATGTACTAAGGGAGGGTGGTCATTACTTAGTATTACAATGCAACAATGTAAAATTAGGAATCTAGGTAGGAAGATGGGGAGAGCTGCACACACTGATGCAGGAGAGGATGGTGGACATTACTTAATGTTGCACTGTAACAATTTAATGTAAAGTGGTGCAGCGGTTAGCGTTGCCACCTCAAAGCAAGAGGTTCTCCAGTTTGATTCTTGGCTGGGGTGCCTTCTGTGAGGAGTCTGCATGCCCTCCCTGTAGTTGCGTAGGTTTCCTCCAGGTGCTCAGGTTTCCTCCTAAATCCCAAACACATGATTGGCCCTAGGTGTGAGTGCATGCATGTGTGTGCCTTCTGTGGAAGGTTGGGTGCCGGGCTGGCAACTCGACACTGTAAAAACTCCACTGCCTATCATGAGCGGACAGGTGATCCCCTGTGGTGAGGCGACCTCTAACCGGGAAAAGCTGAAAGAAGAAGAATCTGGGTAAGAAGATGGGGAGAGCTGCATGCAGTGATGCAGGAGAGGATGGTGGACATTACTTAGTGTTACACTGTAACAATTTAATGTAAGGAATCCGGGTAAGAAGATGGGGAGAGCTGCAAGCAGTGATGCAGGAGTGGATGATGGACATTACTTAGTGTTACACTGTAACAATTTAATGTAAGGAATCCGGGTAAGAAGATGGAGAGAGCTGCAAGCAGTGATGTAGTAAGGGAAGGTGGTCTTTACTTAGTATTACATTGTAACAATGTAATATGAGGGGTCTGGGTAGGACGATAGAAGAGCTGTAGGCAGTGATGCCGAGGGGAGGGTGGGCATTGAAATGTGGATCATTGATGAGAGAGTGAGACTTGAAGATGTAATTGTTTAAGGAATAATAGAGATGGATAACGTGAAGATGGAGTGTCAGTCGCATCACTAGTGAGGTCAGAAGGTCAGTGAAGAGGAAAAAGACCCCCCCTTGTATAGCTGGGTTAAGTGCTGTGATAGATAATAGAGGAAAGTGGAGGGGAAGCTGGTACATTATGTATAACCCACCGCACACAACAAGACAGAAGCATGAGAAAATGAAGGAGTGGGACTGAAGGACGAGAGTAGTATCATCACGGAAGAATCTTAATCTGCCAGGACCAGACTGGGATATTCTGAACTCTAGGCTGATGAGGGAGCACCAGCTGATCCAGGCGTTGGACCATGAGCAGTTTACCTGTCATTACAGAAATTGACCCCCCCCCACCACAAGTAAGCTAGAAAAATATTCTAACTATACCCTTTGTAATCAAGAGGGACTGTTGTTATGCGAACCTCCTATGCTCTCATGAGCTGTACAAAGCCTTTTGTAAGATATTATTACCTGCTAGGTGGAATGCAGTTCCATTACAAATTCTGAAATTCACTGAATAGCCTCAGTTTTACTTTCATCTTAACGGCTTCCTTACTGAATCACATTAGTTTGTGTGAGTAACCATCAGCCAAACGATTTTACTGAAGAAGGCAGAGTTTTTCATTACCTCACTATGTAAAATTTGAAATTCTAAGTATGGTATCATTTTGCACAAGTGCACTGCTTTATAGTTCACTGTAGTTTTAGATACGTTCGTTAACTTGATTAGTGCTGATTGCTGTAAAATTTGAAATGGACTTTTCTGCATGTGACTCTGCAGAAAATAGGCCGTCCGGATTAACTGGACTGTCTCTGTTAACAAATGAAAATAATAGATATTGTTTTTGTTTACACCTCACATTTGTTTGCCGGATTAACTGGACTGTCTCTGTTAACAAATGAAAATAATAGATATTGTTTTTGTTTACACCTCACATTCGTCTATGGTTAGATTGTGTGACTCCGATTTATTTTTAAAAATCTTGTTACAATGACTTGTGTTGTAGCTCACATTAGTAAGGCATATCAAATATTGCATGATAGCTATAGGAAGCCATTACAAGAGGTCAAAAAAGACTGAAAAGTGGGATTAGATATGTAATTCACAAACAAACAATGGGAGGACATATGTATGGCTTGCAAATATGCAACAAAGTCTAGAAGATTTAAGATTTTTGCTTGGAAGTGTTTGCATAGATACTTTATACCCCAAGTGGAGTCCAAAGATTTTTTTCCTCTGGTAGAATGGCAAATGTTGGAGTTGTGCTGGGGAAAAAAGAGGTAACTGGAAACTTATGTTTTGAGAGAGTAAAGAGTTGGCAGGCCTTAAAAATTCACTACAGAGTATTCGGTCAGAAATATTGGGTGAGCAAATTATTATTAATTATTTTTGAGCTGGGATACAAGATCTGAATTGCCTAGACACAGTAAGGCCTTATTAAGTTTAATTCTGGTGGCTGCCAAAAACAATTGCTAGAAAATGGAAATTAAAATCTAAGCGAATTATACTTGAAATAGTGAATGTTGTAACAGAGATAAAAACAGAAAGTGGGATCTTTAGAAAAGGGTAGGATTAAATTACATAGGAAAAATGGGAATTGTGGGAACAATACATGCAGAAAAATGTTTTGGAGGATGAATGGAATGAGGCTTAAAAGAAGGCAGGAATTGAATAGTATGTATAATGTTGGTTAGATTATACATCACATATTTATTGTAATATATTCTATAATGTTTGTAAATGTGAACTTGTTAATATGGTTTGATTACTTTTATATAAATATGTTTGCTTGTATCGCAAGTAATAATTTAATAAATGTGTTTTTAAAAAAAAAAAAAAAAAGCAAAGGGCCTACAGGAGGTGAAAATGAGAGGGTGTAGAGGCCAGGGATGCATCAGTGATGTTGAGGGCGGCAGCAATGAAAGTTGAAAAACAGCATGCAGAATGGAAGGAAGGCCTTTTATTAAACATGTAGCAGAAAGAAGGAAGACTGGACCACAACTGGCCAAGCTAAGCAGAAAGGAGAGGTACAGCACAGAACACTTGGAAAAAGCTGAGATGCTGATGGATACTGCACTTCAGCCTTCACAAAGGAAAACAAGAAGATGGTGCCATGCCAGAAAGGTGGCAGGGCAGAAGTGCAGTGAAAAGTGAACAAGCATTGGGATGAAGATGTGAAGCGAGACGAAGTGTCTTGGGAAGTATGAAGCACAAGGAGCCGTGTCCTCGGACATTTCCCTGATGGAATCAGATAAAAACAAAATGGAAGAAATCCAAGATGGAGGTGATGGGATCAGCAGATCACTTCATAGTGCAAAATATGCTAGAGGACTGAAAGTCAGCAAGAGAAGTGTGTAGTTCGGGGACGGGGGACCTTGAAATACCGGAGAGTCTGCAGGCCCTACTGACGTAGTAACAGTGGCAGCGAAAGAGTTAGAGACAATGCTGAGGGGAAACTTTTAGTATTTGTAAACAACAGTAAATCTGCAGGACATTAACTTAAAAGTGAATTCATGCTTAAAAGCAGCTGTCAGTCAAACCTGATCCATTTTTATGATGGTGTTACAGGTGGGCTTGACAGTGCACTAACGGTAGATGTGGTTTTCCTGGACTTTAAGATCTTTGATTTGATCCCATAATAAAGGCTAATAGGAAAACTGGAGGGTCTTGTAAAATCAAGATTGAGGTGTGGATATCTACTTGGCTGAATGGTAGCACACACAGTTTTGGGAAGATACAGTGCAAGGAATTGGAAAAAGTGAGTAGTGGAATGCAGATGTGGGTTTGTACTCTTTAGCATGTATATCTGAGAGAAGAGTGAACACTGTCAGCCTCTTTGCTGATGATACAACGATATGTGCAGAAATGGAAAATGGGGTTAGGGGAGTCTAGGAATGGATTTGGAAAGGCCAAATAAGAAGACAGAGTATGTTAGTTTACATTCAGTGCAAGAGATACCAAATATCACACTTGGGCCACTACAACTCTCGTGTGAAGCCATAGCGAGGGAGGTGAAATTGATGGAGGAGGATACACTACACAAGCAAAGAGATTATGCTTTTGCTGAACCAGGCCCTAGCCTGCCATTTTGGAAGTCCTACAAAGAAAGGGATGCAAGATTACCTGAAGGAGTCCAAATGAAAGCTAGCACAAACCTGCACGAGATGGAGGGAAGGGATGTGCCTGAGAAAGGTGTGTAGCTCCCCTCATGAGATAGAGGGAAAGGATGTGCCTGAGAAAGGTCTGTAGCTCCCCTCATGAGATGTAGGGGAAGGAATGTGCCTGAGAAAGGTCTGTAGCTCCCCTCACGAGATGTAATAACTGTGCACATGCTATTGCCCTACAGTTAATTACACTGTTCTCACCACCATCCTTGCAATGAAGTCAGTTGTGGGTTTACAGCATGACAGTCTTTCTGCACATAGTCTGGTTGGTGCCTGCAGATACAGACAGTTCAAAATGTGCACACTGCATTTGAGCTACTGGGGGGTGGGCTTCAGAAATGATAACATCAAGGTTAAGGAATGACAGCAGAAACCGGTTGTGCATCTTTCTAAATATAGACGTAAAGTTTGCCAAGGAGAGATTTGGTGGGAGCAGTTAGTACATCCCATTATGTGTACTTAATTTATCCCTGTTTGAGTAATGTTGGCTGTGCTGCTTTAATTTATTAACTATTTATTTATTTGTTAATGTTTGCTAACATTTGTTAACCGGGAAAGTCCGACTTTGATCAAAGCCAATTTACAGCAGAGGCGTGGGGAGAAATGCTCCAGATGCATGTCTTTGTAACGTGGGGAGAAATGCTCCAGATACATGTCTTTGTAACGTGGGGAGAAATGCTCCAGATGCATGTCTTTGTAACGTGGGTGGAAACCCACATGAACGCAGGGAGGGCATGCAAACTCTGCACAGAAGGCACTCCAGCCAAGAATCAAACTGGAGAACCTCTTGCCTTGAGGCGACAATGCTACCGCTGCACCACTGTGCTGTCCATCTAAGGCCAGTGGACACAACTGCGCTTTTCAGGAGCAACCCAACACCACTGTCTGGTTTAACTGCTAGCAAAGATTCGGACAGTAGGCAAATGAACTGCAGGAAGCAGCACATTTCCTGGCTCATATTAATCCTCTGCACTGCAAGACATGGTAAACTGCTGCTCTTCATTTACATGTGATGTCCTTCAAGGATGCATCTGCAGTCCTTACAAATGGGTTGTCCTGTCGTCAGGCAGCCCTTCGGTCGGCCGGATTCCAAAGTCTGGGTCTGGCCTCGGCTGGTGTCGCACTTCACCCGACGTCATCACTGCAGGTCTTCGGGTATAAAGGCATCAGCCGACGCCATTTTCCTCAGTCTTTCTTGCCGCGTGGCACCCGAAGCAGAAGCTGTTCGCAAGTGCCGGTCGGTCAGATCCAGAGATTACTACTACCGAATACTACTTCGAAGACTTCTAAAAGCTAAGTACCCCGTTGGGGACTCTTTCTTGCCTCAGCCGATGTCAGAAAAAGTGAATAACTGTTTAACTTGTGGGAAACAAATACCTCATAAAGATTTCCACTCTTACTGCTTACCTTGTTTAGGCCCAGACCACGACGTAGCAGCTTGTTTAGCCTGTGCTTCCTTCAACCGACGAACGCTTAGGCGTCGGTCGGAGTTTGCTGAACAGTTTTTCGGCTCAGATTTTGCGTACATTATGCTGTCGGATCCTCCGACTACTCAAATTGTTAAGAAACGCAAAGAAAAGGACCGACACTCGCGGTCCGCGGTTTCGGCCGAAACCACGGTTAAGCAAACCGCGAGTGTCTCGGTTTCGGCCGAAACCGAGCAAACGAGTCAATCTTCAGCCGAATCCATGACTACTACCGAGGCCCCTTCTACCCTAGTTGAATCGGCCTCTGAAGTTTTGCCTACTACCGTGGTTTCTCAAGAATTATCGGACACCGTCCCTTTGGATGTCTCTACCCCAGCACGTGGTGCTGCTAGGCCTCCTGCAGCCATGTCTATAAAGGCCTTTGCCAGGGCTAAAGCAGCCAAAACTGCTAAGTCTGTGCCTGTTAAGCCCCCCTCACACAGGCCCAGTTCCAGTTCTCAAATGCTTACTCTGGCAGAGGATCTCATCTCTTTAATAAGGGGATCCCAATCTCACCCAGACAGGGCCTCTCAACCTCCAGAAAAGAGACCTAGAGCAGAGCCCCCTGAGCCAGTGCCCTCAGATGACTCTTCTGATGATTCAGACAATACAGACCATCCAGAGGCTCCTTTTTCTAGTTATGAAGATTCCGATGCTGAAGAATCGATTCCTTCTGCCTCTCCACCAGAGGAATTTTCCTTTGGAGAAACCTTACATGCCATGAGAGAGCAATTCCAATGGCAGGGACAAGATTTCTCAGATTCAAGAAAAAGGCTTAGGACCTTTTTACACTTACCGCAACATAGGCCCTTAGCTATACCTCCAGTTCTTCCTGTTGTGGATGATGCATTTAATGATGCTTGCACTGCTCCTGATACTTTACCTCCAGCCCCTGCTAAGCCCGATAGGTTTTACAGGGTACCGGACACTCATCACCACTTATACAAGGCTCCTTTTGCAGATCCTGAGACTATCTCCCAGGGGCCTAAGGCAGTAGCTTCGACCTCAGCGAAAAACCCTCTCCCTTCTGAAAGGGAATCCAGGTCCTTAGAGAGATGGGGTAAAAAAGTATACACCTCTGCTACTCTCTCAGCTAGAGCTTTGAACTGTCAGTTTCATATGATCCAATACCAAGAGTTTATGCTTGATCAGTTAACTAAGAAACTGTCCTCTGATGATTCCTTAGATAAGAAATATGTTCTAGAAATGGTGAATAACATTCAGCAGGTTAGTAACCATTCTTTAAAATGTGGCTATGATGCACTGGAGGCTTCATTTAGATCAGCCATGACTGGCACAGTTATAAGAAGGCATGCATGGTTGAAAGAACAGGTCTTGCTGGATCATGTTAAAGCAAAGCTATTAGATGCTCCTATGGATAAGGTCAGTCTATTTGGTTCTCCTGCCCAACAGGTCATGAAGAAAATGGAAGAGAAGGCAAAATCTGTACAAACAGTTAAAGATTTCTTACAGGTTCAGCCCCCAAGGTTTAGCAGGAACTGGCCTTCCAAAAATTGGTCCTTTCCAGACTCCTCTAAAACTCAGAGAGGCAGGAATAGACGTTCCAGAGGCAGAAATCAATCCAGAGGAGGTGCCTACAGGGGACGCCAGTGGCAAGGCAATAACCAACGAGGCACAGATGCAACCACTACCACTGCATCAGGACAATCACAGTGACTTGGCTCTGACACCGCCTACCAGGGAACAAATAGCAGCACCCTTAGGCGGAAAGTTAGCCTTATTTTCAAAAAACTGGCACTATATCACAAGAGACAAGTGGATTTTGCAAACTATAGACCAAGGCTACAGGTTTCATTTCCACACTTTACCAGTAAAAAGAGGAATGCCAAACCTACCACCAAATCAAAAGACAGAAGCTCTAAAACAAATAGCTCAATTAACAAAGATGGGAGCTGTGGAAAGGGTACCACCTACAGAACAGGGCAAGGGATTTTACTCCAGACTCTTCCTAGTACCAAGAAAAGAGAAAAGTTGGAGACCTATTCTCGACCTGTCCGCTTTAAACACATTCATCATTGTTCCAAAATTCAAAATGCTGACTCTACAGCAACTTCTTCCCATGCTGGGCAAGGAGTATTGGCTGGTAACTCTAGATCTCAAGGAGGCATACCTGCACGTCTCCATACGACCACATTGCAGAAGATACCTCAGATTTCTTGCAGGATCAGAGCATTATCAATTCTCAGCATTGCCCTTTGGCTTATCTACTGCGCCCAGAGTGTTCACGAAATGCCTGGCATCAGTAATCGCTCACTGCAGGCTTCAGGGAATCCAAATTTATCCATACCTGGACGACTGCCTGATACAAGCGGACAACAGAAACAAGCTGACACAAGACTTACAAAGAGTCATTTGCTTACTACAAGCCCTGGGATACACAGTCAATTTAAAAAAGTCAAGACTGATACCATCCCAAACAAGAACATTCTTGGGTGCAGAATTGGACACAGTAAAACAGATGGCATTCCTAACTGAAGAAAAACAAGAACAACTTCCTCTTTACTTCTTGGCATTAACAAAGCAGAACAAACTAACAGCAAGGAAAGTACTGCAGGCCTTGGGCTTCATGGCATCCTGCATAATCCTGGTCCCCCATGCCAGACTGCATATGAGAAAGCTACAGTGGTACCTAAAGAATTTATGGTCTCAACACAGGCACAGCTTAGAAACCGAAATACCACTAATCCCATGCCTGAAACAAGAGTTCCTATGGTGGGCTCAAGCATGCCAGTCAAACCCAGGTTTGTCCTTCCACAGCATTCAAACAAGCCAAACCATCACAACGGACGCCTCAGACCTCGGTTGGGGGGCCCACATGCTGGACAAGTGCATTCAAGGCTTATGGACTCCAGATCAACTGCACCTGCACATAAATCAAAAAGAAATGCTGGCAGTAAAACTAGCAATCCAGAATTTCAGACCATTCCTCAAAGAAGGCCAATTGATGATAAGGACAGACAACACCACAGTCCTGTGGTACATCAACAAACAGGGAGGCACTTATTCATACCCCCTATGCCGAATGGCTCTGGACCTATGGAATATGGCTCTGAGTTACAACATTCAGTTACAGGCAATATTTGTACCGGGAAAAGAAAACATCCTAGCAGACATGTTAAGCAGAACTACCTCGGATGCTCACGAATAGATGCTACACCCGGACATCTTCAAGGCCATCACAAAGAAATGGGGAATGCCACAAATAGACCTATTCGCATCCCCACTCAATCACCAGCTCAAGAAATTCTGCACAAGGTCATACCACCCACTTGCTTGGAAGGCGGACTCTCTATCCTTCAGTTGGAAAGGCCTGACAGCATATGCATTCCCACCTCTTCCTTTGATGCACAAGGTACTACTGAAAATCAAAGAGGAACGTCCAAGGATAATTCTGATAGCTCCAAATTGGCCAAGACAACATTGGTATCCATTACTGAGGAGCATGTCTCTGGGGGGAAACGTGGACAATACCCCTGATTCCTTTGATGTTAACTCAGAGCGACTACAACATCCTGCATCAAAACCTGAAAACTCTGCAACTGACTGCCTGGAACATTGCATAAGAGCATCTAACCCAGATTTATCCCAAAGGGTTAAAGACATTATCCTTGAGGCCCACAGACCTTCAACAAGAAGGAACTATGCAGGAAAATGGAAAAGGTTTGTCATTTGGAGTACTGAAAGAGGGAAAGATGTGTCAAAGGTAGATATGGCCAACATCCTGGAGTATTTGGCAGAGCTTCTCCATACAGGCCTGTCCTATTCCTCCATCAAGATACATGCATCAGCTATTTCTGCAGAATACAGCTTCGATCCCCCTGTCTTCTCACATCCTCTACTCAGGCAGTTTCTGAGAGGTATTAAGAATGTAAAACCTCCTAGGAAACCACCATTACCAGCATGGGACTTGAACTTTGTGCTAGAAAAATTGACACTCCCTCCATTCGAACCAGCAGCAACAGCAGATCTTCAACACCTATCCTGGAAAACTGCTTTCCTACTGGCAATTACTTCAGCAAGAAGGGTTTCGGAACTACAGGCTTTAATGGCAGTACAACCCTTCCTAATCTTCCATCAAGATAGAGTGTCCATGAGAACTAATCCTACATTTATGCCTAAGGTGGTATCCAGAGTGTCTCTAAACCAGGCAATCCACCTACCTACCTTCTTTCCCAATCCACAGAACAGGGGGGAAAGACTGCTGCATACCTTGGATGTACATAGACAGTTGCGCTACTACCTGGACAGAACCAGGGGCAGTAGAAAAACTGACCAGCTTCTAGTAGCATATGCAACAGGAAGGGAAGGAAAATCAATTTCCAAACAGACAATCTCCAAGTGGATAGGAAATTGCATAAGATTCTGTTACTCCTACCATGGAAAGCAAATTCCACAGAACATAAGGCCTCATTCTACAAGGGCTACAGCCACTACCACAGCTTTCTTACGAGGAGTGGCTACCAAGGACATTATAGAGGCTGCTACTTGGACCTCCGTGCATACATTTGCCAAGCATTATAACTTACCTCTATACTCTAGATCCTGAGCAGGGTTTGCCACTGCTGTTTTGCAAGGGATCCTAACTACACCATAATTTCTTCTTCCTCCTCCCCTAGTTTGGCTATGGTATTCTACCCATTTGTAAGGACTGCAGATGCATCCTTGAAGGACATAGTACAGTTTTGTACCTACCATAAATGTAGATGTCTGAACAGGATAGCATCTGCAGTCAGGATTACCCACCCTCCTTCCCCTCTGTGGTACCCCTAGGGTATTTGCCCACCTAATAGCTAGCTGGGGGGGATCTCTTATGGTGTATTTGTTTGTATATATGTACATACATGCTTATTTTTTGTGTTTGCCTTCCACCTTTTTTGGAAACATTGGCATTTATCCAAAAATTTAGCTATCCAAGAGGGCAACTGGCATCTGGGGCAAGAAACACTGAGGAAAATGGCGTTGGCTGATGCCTTTATACCCGAAGACCTGCAGTGATGACGTCTGGTGAAGTGCGACACCAGCCGAGGCCAGACCCAGACTTTGGAATCCGGACGACCGAAGGGCTGCCTGACGACAGGACAACCCATTTGAAAGGACTGCAGATGCTATCCTGTTCGGACATCTACATTTATGGTAGGTACAAAACTGTACTTTCTGTTCATAGTAAGGCTTGTTGCACCCGGAAAGTATGTCCGACCTAGCTGTGTTGCTGTAAATAATGAATCACATTTTGACTGTTTCTGTACATTTGAGTACTAGCCCTGTTGCTGTGTGCAATTTCTAGTAATCAAACCATGCACACTGTCTGTGCAGTACATGCTGTCTGCTTCTCAGACGGTCATCCGTCATCAGGTGTATTTAATTACCTGCAGGCTAGATCATTACTTTTAGGAAGTGTGAATTGAAATTTCCACGTATGTAGGTGTACTGCGATGGAGGGTTGCATTTTCTTCAACTATGACCTTATAACAGAATTATTTGCATCAGACATAGTACGTTGCATGTACATTCCATGAATTTTCATTAAACTGCACTGCCCATAGCTTTCCCCCCTTGATTGATTTCTTATTGTAACTCAAACTGCACAGTAGTTGAAATTATTTGAGCACACTGGTAGTTCATTTAGCCTGTCGAGCACAAAGCTGTGATTTTTCCCAGTCAGCAAATGCATATGGATTCATGCCATTTAAATGAAAGCTAAACTGTCCAATGTACAAATACCAAAATCAACAATTTGAAACAGTTCAAGTCAGTGGCAAAGACAGTACTGTCAGAACAGGGAAAAAATGATATAGAACAAATCTTTTGGCAGGAAGGAACCTCCACTAACTAACTAAAGTATATACTAATGTCTTTGTTGTGCAGCAGTGGAAAAAGGGCAAGGGTCGCTATCTCTGACAATTAGATGTGATCCCCATCTGTCACATTGTGCTTCATAACATTGAAAAATGGAGCCGCAACAACAGATCACAGGAGAAAATTACATAGTTACCTCCCTGTCGACAAAACTATCCAACGTAACCCATAAAAGACATGGAACAGATGCACACTGAATACATTTTCTGCAGTAAAATCACAGATAGTCGTTATAACTACTGAAACCTCAATGTGTCTGTTCAGCATAACTGAAGTCAGTAAGAATGCGTCATTGAAGCAACGTGACCCCAGTGTTTGTTTATTACCACACTGGGTTGCAGACTTCTTGATTATAACACACACATTCCGCATAGTACATAAAGTTGTCTGACAGTGCTGGAACAATAATTATGTAAATGTTATTCTTCTTTGGAGCAATAGTTATGTAAATGTTATTCTTCTTTGGAACAATAATTATGTAAATGCTATTCTTCTTCTTTGGAGTAATAATTATGTAAATGTTGTTATTCTTTGGAACAATAATCCAAATGAAAATAAAGCCACACGGAGTAAATGCTCTGTGTTGAACAGCAACAAGAGATAAAAATAAAAACCAAGTATTCACAGAGCAAAACAATGGTAGGGAAACAAAACACTCCAAAAAGCATATACGATATATTCCAAGGAAAGAAAAAATCTCAAGTCTCCAGAACGGTAAAAACTGGTTAAACCAGTTTTTACCGTTCTGGAGACTTGAGATTTCTTCATTCCTTGGAGTACATCGTATATGTTTTTTGGAGTGTTTTGTTTCCCTACCATTGTTTTGCTCTGTGAATATTTGGTTTTTATTTTTAATTCTTTGGAACAATGATTATTTAAATGTTATTCTTCTTTGGAACAATAATTATGTAAATGCTATTTTTCTTTGGAACAATAATTATATAAATGTTATTCTTTGGAACAATAATTATGTAAATGTTATTCTTCTTTGGAACAATAATTATGTAAATGTTATTCTTCTTTGGAACAATAATGTAAATGCTATTCTTCTTTGGAACAATAATTATGTAAATGTTATTCTTCTTTGGAACAATAATTATGTAAATGTTGTTATTGTTTGGAACAATAATTATGTAAATGTTATTCTTCTTTAAAACAATAATTATATAATTGTATTCTTTGGAACAATAATTATGTAAATGTTGTTATTCTTTGGAACAATAAATATGTAAATGTTATTCTTCTTTGGAACCATAATTATGTAAATGTTATTCTTCTTTGGAACAATAATTATGTAATGTTATTCTTCTTTGGAACAATAATTATGTAAATGTTGTTCTTCTTTGGAACAATAATTGTAAATGTTATTCTTCTTTGGAACAATTCTTCTTTGAACAATAATTATGTAAATGTTATTCTTTGGAACAATAATTATGTAAATGTTATTCTTTGGAACAATTATGTAAATGTTATTCTTCTTTGGAACAATAATATGTAAATGTTATTCTTTGGAACAATAATTATGCAAATGTTATTCTTTTTTGGGACAATAATTATGTAAATGTTATTCTTTGGGACAATAATTATGTAAATGTTGTTCTTTGGAACGATAATTATGTAAATGATATTTTTTGGAACAATAATTATGTAAATGTTCTTCTTTGGAACAATAATTATGTCAATCTTATTTAGAACAATAATTATGTAAATGCTATTCTTCTTCTTTGGAACAATAATTATGTAAATGTTATTCTTTGGAACAATAATTATGTAAATGTTATTTTTTTTTGGGACAATAATTATGTAAATGTTATTCTTTTTTGGGACAATAAATTATGTAAATGTTCTTCTTTGGAACAATAATTATGTAAATGTTATTCTTCTTTGGAACAATAATTATGTAAATGCTATTCTTTGGAACAATAATTATGTAAATGTTATTCTTCTTTGGAACAATTCTTCTTTGGAACAATAATTATGTAAATGTTGTTATTCTTTGGAACAATAGTTATGTAAATGTTATTCTTTGGAACAATAATTATGTAAATGTTATTCTTCATTGAAACAATAGTTATGTAATTCATAGGTTCATAGATTAGTACTAAGCTAACTGCCCTTGCAAGCCATTTTAAGCCTAGCCAGTTATCCCATGTGACACTCAAACCCTGCACCTTGTGTTTGTAAGACAAAAACCTTAACCATTAGGCCACCCTCCCAACCCTAATTGTTATTCTTCTTTGGAACAATAATTATGTAAATGTTATTCTTCTTTGGAACAATAATTATGTAAATGTTATTCTTCTTTGGAACTATAATTATGTAAATGTTGTTATTCTTTGGAACAATAATTATGTAAATGTTATTCTTCTTTGGAACAATAATTATGTAAATGTTATTCTTCTTTGGAACAATAATTATGTTAATGTTATTCTTCTTTGGAACAATACTTATGTTAATGTTATTCTTCTTTGGAACAGTAATTATGTAAATGTTATTCTTCTTTGGAACAATAATTATGTAAATGTTATTCTTTGGAACAATAATTATGTAAATGTTGTTGTTCTTTGGAACAATAATTATGTAAATGTTATTCTTTGGAACAATAGTTATTTAATTCATAGGTTCAAAGATTAGTACTAAGCTAACTGTCCTTGCAAGCCATTTTAAGCCTAGCCAATTATCCCTTGTGACACTCAAACCCTGCACCTTGTGTTTGTAAGGCAAAAACTTAACCATTAGGCCCCACTCCCAACCCTAATTGCTATTCTTCTTTGGAACAATAATTATGTAAATGTTATTCTTCTTTGGAACAATAATTATGTAAATGTTATTCTTCTTTGGAACTATAATTATGTAAATGTTGTTATTCTTTGGAACAATAATTATGTAAATGTTATTCTTCTTTGGAACTATAATTATGTAAAAGTTGTTATTCTTTGGAACTAGAATTATGTAAATGTTATTCTTTGGAACAATAATTGTGTAAATGTTATTCTTCTTTGGAACAATAATTATGTAAATGTTCTTCTTTGGAACAATAATTATGTAAATGTTATTCTTTGGAACAATAATTATGTAAATGTTGTTCTTTGGAACAATAATTATGTAAATGTTGTTCTTTAGAACAATAATTATGTAAATGTTATTCTTCTTTGGAACAATAATTATGTAAATGTTATTATTCTTTGGAACAATAGTTATGTAATTCATAGGTTCATAGATTAGTACTAAGCTAACTGCCCTTGCAAGCCATTTTAAGCCTAGCCAATTATCCCTTGTGACACTCAAACCCTGCACCTTGTGTTTGTAAGGCAAAAACCTTAACCATTAGGCCACCCTCCCAACCCTAATTGTTGTTGTTCTTTGGAACAATAATTATGTAAATGTTATTCTTCTTTGGAACTATAATTATGTAAATGTTGTTATTCTTTGGAACTATAATTATGTAAATGTTATTCTTCTTTGGAACAATAATTATGTAAATGTTATTCTTCTTTGGAACAATAATTATGTAAATGTTGTTCTTCTTTGGAACAATAATTATGTAAATGTTGTTCTTCTTTGGAACAATAATTATGTAAATGTTCTTCTTTGGAACAATAATTATGTAAATGTTATTCTTCTTTGGAACAATAGTTATGTAATTCATAGGTTCATAGATTAGTACTAAGCTAACTTCCCTTGCAAGCCATTTTAAGCCTAGCCAATTATCCCTTGTGACACTCAAACCCTGCACCTTGTGTTTGTAAGGCAAAAGCCTTAACCATTAGGCCACCCTCCCAACCCTAATTGTTATTCTTCTTTGGAACAATAATTATGTAAATGTTATTATTCTTTGGAACAATAATTATGTAAATGTTATTGTTCTTTGGAACAATAATTATGTAAATGTTGTTATTCTTTGGAACAATAATTATGTAAATGTTGTTATTCTTTGGAACAATAATTATGTAAATGTTGTTATTCTTTGGAACAATAATTATGTAAATGTTATTCTTCTTTGGAACAATAATTATGTAACTGTCATTCTTCTCTTCTCTTGTCAGAACAGGGAAAAAATGATATAGAACAAATCTTTTGGCAGGAAGGAACCTCCACTAACTAACTAAAGTATATACTAATGTCTTTGTTGTGCAGCAGTGGAAAAAGGGCAAGGGTCGCTATCTCTGACAATTAGATGTGATCCCCATCTGTCACATTGTGCTTCATAACATTGAAAAATGGAGCCGCAACAACAGATCACAGGAGAAAATTACATAGTTACCTCCCTGTCGACAAAACTATCCAACGTAACCCATAAAAGACATGGAACAGATGCACACTGAATACATTTTCTGCAGTAAAATCACAGATAGTCGTTATAACTACTGAAACCTCAATGTGTCTGTTCAGCATAACTGAAGTCAGTAAGAATGCGTCATTGAAGCAACGTGACCCCAGTGTTTGTTTATTACCACACTGGGTTGCAGACTTCTTGATTATAACACACACATTCCGCATAGTACATAAAGTTGTCTGACAGTGCTGGAACAATAATTATGTAAATGTTATTCTTCTTTGGAGCAATAGTTATGTAAATGTTATTCTTCTTTGGAACAATAATTATGTAAATGCTATTCTTCTTCTTTGGAGTAATAATTAACTAAATGTTGTTATTCTTTGGAACAATAATCCAAATGAAAATAAAACCACACGGAGTAAATGCTCTGTGTTGAACAGCAACAAGAGATAAAAAATAAAAACCAAGTATTCACAGAGCAAAGCAATGGTAGGGAAACAAAACACTCCAAAAAGCATATACGATATATTCCAAGGAAAGAAAAAATCTCAAGTCTCCAGAACGGTAAAAACTGGTTAAACCAGTTTTTACCGTTCTGGAGACTTGAGATTTTTTCTTTCCTTGGAATATATCGTATATGCTTTTTGGAGTGTTTTGTTTCCCTACCATTGCTTTGCTCTGTGAATACTTGGTTTTTATTTTTTAATTCTTTGGAACAATGATTATTTAAATGTTATTCTTCTTTGGAACAATAATTATGTAAATGCTATTTTTCTTTGGAACAATAATTATATAAATGTTATTCTTTGGAACAATAATTATGTAAATGTTATTCTTCTTTGGAACAATAATTATGTAAATGTTATTCTTCTTTGGAACAATAATGTAAATGCTATTCTTCTTTGGAACAATAATTATGTAAATGTTATTCTTCTTTGGAACAATAATTATGTAAATGTTGTTATTGTTTGGAACAATAATTATGTAAATGTTATTCTTCTTTAAAACAATAATTATATAATTGTATTCTTTGGAACAATAATTATGTAAATGTTGTTATTCTTTGGAACAATAAATATGTAAATGTTATTCTTCTTTGGAACCATAATTATGTAATGTTATTCTTCTTTGGAACAATAATTATGTAAATGTTGTTCTTCTTTGGAACAATAATTGTAAATGTTATTCTTCTTTGGAACAATTCTTCTTTGAACAATAATTATGTAAATGTTATTCTTTGGAACAATAATTATGTAAATGTTATTCTTTGGAACAATTATGTAAATGTTATTCTTCTTTGGAACAATAATATGTAAATGTTATTCTTTGGAACAATAATTATGCAAATGTTATTCTTTTTTGGGACAATAATTATGTAAATGTTATTCTTTGGGACAATAATTATGTAAATGTTGTTCTTTGGAACGATAATTATGTAAATGATATTTTTTGGAACAATAATTATGTAAATGTTCTTCTTTGGAACAATAATTATGTCAATCTTATTTAGAACAATAATTATGTAAATGCTATTCTTCTTCTTTGGAACAATAATTATGTAAATGTTATTCTTTGGAACAATAATTATGTAAATGTTATTCTTTTTTGGGACAATAATTATGTAAATGTTATTCTTTTTTGGGACAATAAATTATGTAAATGTTCTTCTTTGGAACAATAATTATGTAAATGTTATTCTTCTTTGGAACAATAATTATGTAAATGCTATTCTTTGGAACAATAATTATGTAAATGTTATTCTTCTTTGGAACAATTCTTCTTTGGAACAATAATTATGTAAATGTTGTTATTCTTTGGAACAATAGTTATGTAAATGTTATTCTTTGGAACAATAATTATGTAAATGTTATTCTTCATTGAAACAATAGTTATGTAATTCATAGGTTCATAGATTAGTACTAAGCTAACTGCCCTTGCAAGCCATTTTAAGCCTAGCCAGTTATCCCATGTGACACTCAAACCCTGCACCTTGTGTTTGTAAGACAAAACCTTAACCATTAGGCCACCCTCCCAACCCTAATTGTTATTCTTCTTTGGAACAATAATTATGTAAATGTTATTCTTCTTTGGAACAATAATTATGTAAATGTTATTCTTCTTTGGAACTATAATTATGTAAATGTTGTTATTCTTTGGAACAATAATTATGTAAATGTTATTCTTCTTTGGAACAATAATTATGTAAATGTTATTCTTCTTTGGAACAATAATTATGTTAATGTTATTCTTCTTTGGAACAATACTTATGTTAATGTTATTCTTCTTTGGAACAGTAATTATGTAAATGTTATTCTTCTTTGGAACAATAATTATGTAAATGTTATTCTTTGGAACAATAATTATGTAAATGTTGTTGTTCTTTGGAACAATAATTATGTAAATGTTATTCTTTGGAACAATAGTTATTTAATTCATAGGTTCAAAGATTAGTACTAAGCTAACTGTCCTTGCAAGCCATTTTAAGCCTAGCCAATTATCCCTTGTGACACTCAAACCCTGCACCTTGTGTTTGTAAGGCAAAAAACTTAACCATTAGGCCCCACTCCCAACCCTAATTGCTATTCTTCTTTGGAACAATAATTATGTAAATGTTATTCTTCTTTGGAACAATAATTATGTAAATGTTATTCTTCTTTGGAACTATAATTATGTAAATGTTGTTATTCTTTGGAACAATAATTATGTAAATGTTATTCTTCTTTGGAACTATAATTATGTAAAAGTTGTTATTCTTTGGAACTAGAATTATGTAAATGTTATTCTTTGGAACAATAATTGTGTAAATGTTATTCTTCTTTGGAACAATAATTATGTAAATGTTCTTCTTTGGAACAATAATTATGTAAATGTTATTCTTTGGAACAATAATTATGTAAATGTTGTTCTTTGGAACAATAATTATGTAAATGTTGTTCTTTAGAACAATAATTATGTAAATGTTATTCTTCTTTGGAACAATAATTATGTAAATGTTATTATTCTTTGGAACAATAGTTATGTAATTCATAGGTTCATAGATTAGTACTAAGCTAACTGCCCTTGCAAGCCATTTTAAGCCTAGCCAATTATCCCTTGTGACACTCAAACCCTGCACCTTGTGTTTGTAAGGCAAAACCTTAACCATTAGGCCACCCTCCCAACCCTAATTGTTGTTGTTCTTTGGAACAATAATTATGTAAATGTTATTCTTCTTTGGAACTATAATTATGTAAATGTTGTTATTCTTTGGAACTATAATTATGTAAATGTTATTCTTCTTTGGAACAATAATTATGTAAATGTTATTCTTCTTTGGAACAATAATTATGTAAATGTTGTTCTTCTTTGGAACAATAATTATGTAAATGTTGTTCTTCTTTGGAACAATAATTATGTAAATGTTCTTCTTTGGAACAATAATTATGTAAATGTTATTCTTCTTTGGAACAATAGTTATGTAATTCATAGGTTCATAGATTAGTACTACGCTAACTGCCCTTGCAAGCCGTTTTAAGCCTAGACAATTATCCCTTGTGACACTCAAACCCTGCACCTTGTGTTTGTAAGGCAAAAACCTTAACCATTAGGCCACCCTCCCAACCCTAATTGTTGTTCTTCTTTGGAACAATAATTATGTAAATGTTATTCTTCTTTGGAACTAAATGTTGTTATTCTTTGGAACTATAATTATGTAAATGTTATTCTTTGGAACTATAATTATGTAAATGTTATTCTTCTTTGGAACAATAATTATGTAAATGTTGTTATTCTTTGGAACAATAATTATGTAAATGTTGTTCTTCTTTGGAACAATAATTATGTAAATGTTGTTCTTCTTTGGAACAATAATTTTGTAAATGTTATTCTTTTTTGGAACAATAGTTATGTAATTCATAGGTTCATAGATTAGTACTAAGCTAACTTCCCTTGCAAGCCATTTTAAGCCTAGCCAATTATCCCTTGTGACACTCAAACCCTGCACCTTGTGTTTGTAAGGCAAAAGCCTTAACCATTAGGCCACCCTCCCAACCCTAATTGTTATTCTTCTTTGGAACAATAATTATGTAAATGTTATTATTCTTTGGAACAATAATTATGTAAATGTTATTGTTCTTTGGAACAATAATTATGTAAATGTTGTTATTCTTTGGAACAATAATTATGTAAATGTTGTTATTCTTTGGAACAATAATTATGTAAATGTTGTTATTCTTTGGAACAATAATTATGTAAATGTTATTCTTCTTTGGAACAATAATTATGTAACTGTCATTCTTCTCAGTGCAGAAGTACGCACTTTACCTTGATGCTGGGTGTCATGGGTTTTCTAATTGTAAATCCTAAATTAATCTGTAATGGAAGCTGTTTGGAGGCAGTAAGAGGTCATTTGTAACCACCAGAACTGCTACTTTTCCGGTCAGAATTTTTTTTCTCCTTGAATGTTAGTGTGCTGCAGATTTCCTTATTTTGTGCTGCATAGTATTAGAAATTGTTTGAAAGCACTAGGAGGGTAATTAATATTTAAAGCATCAAAGCTGCTGTACATCTCCATGAGAAGCTTTTTGATCTGACATCAAAACCCCTCCTTTATTTATGTATGTATTAACTGGATAAGCCCACTAGACACAAGTGTCCCTTTTCAGGGGTGAGTCGAACACCACCTGGTCAAGTGACTTCCTCGGAGACGAACAGAGGTGAAAGGATTCAAACCCTGTACTTTGGAGTCTAGGAAGCAGCTCCTTAACACATCAGAATCATAATCCTCTGTGTAACCGCTTGCTTGGTGGCTTTGCCTTCACCAATTAGAATTCAACACTTTTTTCTGTAAACATCCACATCATGATGTATTGTTCTTGCACTCTTTGCTCACTTCTGCCATTTATCCAGTTAAAATCTTAATCTGTCACTGCTTAAGTTATGCATTTACATTCCTTAACACCAGCTTAGTTAACTTTCCATGTGGTCATCTACTTACCAGCTTGGACTTACACTAGTATTGCCTGTACTGTCATGGGGTGGAGCCCAACACTGGCAGGTACTGCAGGTGTTGGAAATTTAACCTTTTCAAAGCTAAAGGGGGAAAAACATGTTCTGTGTATGAGATCGACACTTAAAGTATCTGGTTTGCATGTCACATGGTTTTTCATTGGTTAATTGTCTCTTGAGTGATACTTAAATACACAGGGAATTTCTGGCCCTTTGTCTTTTGCTGAAAAGGTTTTGAGCCTACATAAAGTAAAGCACTGCTGGTGATTTCCTGCTAGTTTTCCCACCCTCCCTCTCCTTTGTTGATCTGCTTTTTAAACCTCTTAATTTTAAGATGCCCACCCCTACTGTAAATTGAGCTTAATAAGCTCCTCCTTTTGTGCACTGCTGTTATTATGTTGAATTATTTATTTGCCTTTCCTTGTGCTTGTATTGAGAAAGTGCATTTTGCCTTTTATTGTCTGTTCTACTGATTTACTTGATCTGAATTCATTGTCTAGCCAGCTTTTGGATAAAATAGTGCATTTTTAGACCCTAGCAAACACTTGTTTTTACATAAAGAGGTCAGTGGATTTTCCATCTAGTGCACTGGGAGGTAGCTTGGTCTGTTTAGGTCGGAGAAACACTTGAGATTTCTGCATGTAGTTTTATTGGCTGGAGAGCTTATGTCAGCTTGTCTTGCTTTTAGTGCCTTTATCAGTTCTGTACAACTTAGTGACTCTTGCCTCATTTATACAAAACAAAGTACTTTAACTGAATAACCACACTTTTCTAAGCTGTTTAAAGTACACTGCCATGTCCGTATCTTTTAAGTTTTTTGTGGTAGCATTTCATATCTTTTAAGTTTGTGGTAGCATTTCATTTCGGGCACTCCTTTACTCTTCTTTTACATTAGGAAGACTGGGATTATTCATCTAGTGGCAGTAGGTGTTTTTCTGGTCTATCTGGGAAATGCACAAAAGGGCTCTTAAGTATTTTTTACACTTGTATATTGTGACTGTACTTTGGCAGTTTTAAAAAATGTATTTTGTGCTGCTGCTTTAAGTAGTTAATTGCACTGTATTGCATTGTATCTGTTAGTTGTAGGTAGTTTGTGTGCTCATGTTACACTTTGGCTTCAAACCAGCTATTTTACATTAAGAATGTGCTTTTCTACACCCTTGTGGCAGAGATGTGCTGATCTAACCTGTCTTAGTTGGGGATTGCTGGTGAAAGGCTTATTGTGTGCTTTCCTTGTTGGTAGTTAGCTTAAAACTTGTTTCTCTTTGGTTCTATTTAAGCCTCATGTTTGCATGGGCTTTTGCATAGATACTCAGAGCTGCTTGTCATTTTGTAACTTTGCTACTGATTGCAGAGAATCTGCTTTCACCTGGATCAATACACTACTGAAAAGACAAAAATAAGTATTTTTGCACTTGTCTTATATTCTGTGACTGTACTAGCTTCTTAAGCTATTCGCTGTTATTTTTGCACTTTATAGCAGACAAAAAAAATCTGCACTGTCAACTGCTGCATTAAGTAGTTAATTGCACTGTATTGCATTGTATCTGTTCATTATAGGGCTGTTGTAGGTAGTTTTGTGTGGTTTTGTTACACTTGGGATCCAAACCAGCTATTCTACATTTGTTTGTGTCTTTCGGCTTTTCCTGGTTAGGGGTCGCCACAGCGGAACTCCAGTCCGCTAATGATTGGCAGTAGATTTTTTGCGTTCCGAGTTTGCCAGCCCTGACGCACAACCTTCAACAAAGGTACACCCATTCACGCATGTCTCCACACAGAAGACGCTCTGGCTGAGAATCGAACGGCACAATGTCTTGCTGTGAGACGACAACACTACCGCAGCACCACCACCGCAGTCGTTTTTCTGCAGCCTTGTGGTGGAGGTGTGCTGATCTAACCTGAGTTGGGGATTTAAAGGCTTATTGTGTGCTTTCCTGATTGGTAGTTAGCTTAAAACTTGTTTATAATCCTCACATTTGTGCAGTGCTGCTCTTTGCTCAGCAGTGCCCTGTATAGATGCAAAAGCCTAAAAGCTCAGTTTCCCTTAACAGCTGTCAGTGAAATCATTCCAAGCTTTTCTGCTGGTCTAGGAGCAACTCAGCTGCGCACTGAGCAGCATTGCCTTATTGATCATCCTTAGCCTACACAAAGTATAAGTCCCTCTTGTAGTTTTGGTACTTCCAGCACAGTCCTGTCAAATTGACCCATTCCCTTCCCTAATAAAACATACAGTAAGAGCCTGCTGCCATGAATGGGCAGTTTCTCATCTCTTTGCCCAGCCTGATAGACATCCGCATCCTGAGGCCATGTAGCAATTATCTAATGTATATTGACAACCACTTACTCCTGAAACAAATACTTTATGTGAGAGATGTAGTTATGCTATGAAATTGGAGGCAAGAGTCTCACATAAGGACAAATCAAATGTCTAAAAAGGTTGCCGGCCCACAGCCACTTCCCACACTAAATAAGGACATGACACATAACCCACATGTGGAGGTACACACTGGTAATTACCAAAAGATCAGAGGCCTCCCAAACAGAAACCACTTACATACATAATGCAGAAAACAACCACAACACATAACACACACACCAGTGTCTCCGTAAATAAGCCCATAAGGTGCGACTCCACAGAACCTAATGCATTGGTGATAGGTGACTCCATTGTGAGACATACGGACGTTCCCCTCACTAGGCTGGACAAGGAGCTGGTTATGGTTAGCTACCTGTCAGGTGTCAGGATCCATCAAGTCACTCAACCATAAGTACGAGTGTGACTCCGTCATAGTCCATGTAAGGGTGAATGACTTGGTGCATCTCACTGAAGTATATGACGAGAGACATGACTGAGCTCTCAGATTGTGTCACAGGCAAATATAAGCCTAGCCTAAGCAGCATTCTGCCTTCTCCAAGGATGCCACAATGCAAACAAAAAATTATTAACTTTAACAATTGGTTTAGCTTCTGGTGTCAGTCCAAGAGTATCCAATATATGTTAGCCTGGGAAGACATGGTCAACAGGCCACGCTACTTGGCCAGACATGGTCTGCACCTCTCCTCTAGGCTTTTGGATACTGGCAAAGGTATTAGCCAACCCTGTTGTGCCATTTTTAGGCAGTGTCAAAATAATCAACCTCCCAGCATAACAAAATCCTCTCTACTCAGCACTACTCACTGTACTGCTGCTTAATGATAGGAGTCTAAACAAGGAACTGCACTCCCTGGAAGATGCTGACATCTGTGCAGTCACCAAGACATGGTTCAAAGGCATGGAAAGCACCCCGGTCATGAGGGACTACAATGCCTTCCATACGTTCAGACCATGAACTGAGCTTGAAAGAAAAGAAGAGGTGTATCCCTCTTCATTAAGGATAAGTACATCTCGAGACTGGTCAAACAGTATGACTCTCTCTTGAGCTACTGTGTGTCTAGTTAACCATAGGCAAAGCTCCCTACCACATCATAGCTAACTATAGGTCCCACACCATGAAACAGGAAAAGCATACCACGTACCTGGACTTACTGGAGTCAGTTGCAGTACAGCCCAACACCTTACTCATGATTTTAATTATCCTACCATTGACTGGGAAACATACATGGCTACAGACATGCTGGCTCAGAGGTTCTTGGACTTTGTCAGTGCAAATATTGTGAACAGCTAGTCAACACTCACAAGAGGCTCAAATGTTCTGGACATAGTACTCACTAACATGGGAGAGCATTGCACCCATCCCTGTGTGATGTCCTCCCTTGTAAGATTGTGCCATAAGTTAATGTTGTTCAGTGTAATTATAAGACCAGATATCCCATCAAGCTAAAAATTGCTAAATAATTTTTCAAAAGACAAACTACTCTCAGTAAGTGATGATGTAAGACGTTTCAAAGCTCCCCTTGAACACAGGTAGCATGGATTCCTGTGCAGAAGTGTACACCAATGCCCTGTATAACCATTTAAGCAATTGCATAGAATTGGCTATACCTGACTGGATTCAAACCAGGTCTTGTCAAAAAAACAAGCCACCCTTGTGAATCCCTAGTATAAACAGGCTATACAACAAGAGAAAGAAAGAAAGAAATGTCCAAGAACAAGAGTGAACTGGCTCAGCAGAAGAACAAGACCCTCTCTAGCTTAAACAAACAAATTAGAGATCTTGTCAAGTCCTCCAAAGCTAATTGTGAAGGAAAAATAGCCTCCCTAACTAAGGACAATCACAGGGTATTATTCAACTACATCCAAAATCTATAAGGGAATACCCAGCTATGCACTGAAATGGTTTTGGATGGCATCACCTGTACTCATCCAGAGGTAATAGCCAACCTGATAGCTGACAGATTTGTAGCAGACTTCACCCCCCATTCCCTCCAGTCATCCCCCAAAGTGCATCTGCCACCACTCCTCAGCTTATCTCAAGAGACCACCTCATCTCAGCACTCTCTAAGGCCATAAACACTGCATGAATGGGCCAGACAACATCCCAGGTGGTTAAAACATGACCTAGCAGACCCAATTGGATCCCTGTTTAACCGCAGCTTGCAAATTGGCTATGTTCCAGCAGAGTGGAGGACAGCAACAGTCATCCCTGTGCACAAAGGGGGACTATCAACCATCCCTGAGAACTGTAGGTCCATAAGCTTGACTAGCCTCATTTGCAAGGCCATGGAAAGAATTATTATGGGCCTTGCTAACAAGGACATAGGTAATCTCCAAACTCTGGACCCAACCCAGTTTGGATTTGTTAAAGGTAGATCATGCCTGTTAAACATGGTTGACTTCTTTGAGAAAGTTGCCAAGGTCCTGGACAAGGGAAAGACAGTGCATATCACCTATCTTGAATTAGCCAAGGCATTTGACACAATCCCCCATTCAAGTATTATGGAGAAACGTTCCCAATTGGGAATTAAACCCTACATTACCAGATGGGTAGCCAACTGGCTCACCGACAGGACACATACCGTCAAAGTGGGTCACTTCACCTCTAGCAAAAGACCAGTAACCAATGGCATACCACAGGGTATTGCGTGGGCCCCTTACTGATCAGCATTTATTTCTCATAAGTTCAGGCAAATTTGTACGCCTGTGGCTGACTAAGTTCACTGATGATTGCAAACTGGGAGCAGAGTCCCAGGACAATATTTATATACTACAGACAGGGTTAACACAGATAAATGCTTGGTGCCAAAGCCACGGATTAAAGCTAACTGAAAACAAAAATGCATTATTATTTTCTTTGGGAAAGTTGACATCCCTGCTAATTGCACCCCCCCTAAGTGTAGACCCAGTGGTACGTTATCGAGGTACTCAGGTTGATAGCAGTCTGAGCTTTGTCTACCACGTATCCACAGTAGTAAGGAAATCCTTCTATGTGGCACATCGGATAAGTAAAGGCATCACATCTAGATCTAAGGAAGTTATAATTCCATTATAGTTGGCCCTCAGTAGAGCAATTAAGTACAATGCTCCCTTTTGCATGTACCTCACCAGACACCTGCAACAGTTGGAGATACCACAGATGTTTATCACCAAGAAGTTACAGGGCACACAAAACAAGTCTTATGCAGAAAGACTGAAAGCCCTGTCACTGTTTTCTGCTTCCTGCATGTTGCTAAGGGAAGACCTGTGCCTGGTTTAAAGGGCAGTCTCTGGTCCAGCCCTGTTGGATATGCTACACATTTGTAAATCGAACTGTAAGAGGGTCACTCACTTCAGGGATCTTAATCTAGCCTCTAACATGAGCAAGTCATGCTGGAGAGAGAGGTACATCTCCCAGAGAATGCCACTTCTTTGGAACAAGCTTCCAACATGTGAAACAGAGGACCTCCATGACCCTCTTCAAACGCAACCTAGATCAATGGATGGGTGAGTGCAAATTCACGACTGGGGTCACACCAATGTCCCTCCTGGACAGCAAAAGGCAGTATTAACTACCATAGATCCTTACCTCTGCATACTTGACTCACCTAACCACTGACAACTGGGGAACTTGGAATAAATATGGCTAGTAAAGACTGTAGGGCCATTAGCCTAGTAACTTTCTGTGAACCAATGAATTTTGCTTCATTACTAAGAAAATGGCACAGCAGACATTGAAACTAGAGCAGGTTCCTATTTGCAACTCCATGCAAAATAGTATTGTCAGGAGGACACTTGGAGATCAAGTCAAGGCCTGCATCTTCCTGAGGCAAGCCTGGTGATCATTGGGCTTCCTGAACCCTGTAAATGGTGATGACCTCATTTTTGGCCAAAGATAGACTGAAGTTGAACCATTGCTAGACTTCTTTTGGTGATGAGATGCACCTATAGCTGTTATCCTAGGTGGTGTATCCCAAGTTTCTTACACTGTATTGCTCTGAAAGATTGGCTGGAGCCCATGGTCAGCCTCCAACAGATAGTCTGTGGAGGCAACTTATCATGGATTAGTGGTGCTTGAGATCAATGAATTTTCTTCCAGGATAGACAACCAAAAGGAATGTTTGAGTTACAGATGCAGAGGGTGTACCTTTACGGAGTTTGGTCTGAGACCCTCTCCAGGCCTAGTGCAGGCTACTGCTCAGTGAATGCTGCCCTTTGCTGCCATTCGACCAGTCTGCCATGCTGTCCATCACATGATCTTATCCCTTCTGTTTGCTTGTCCGCCAGATAACTCTGTACTGAGATGAGGAACAGCTTGAACTGGCCTTAATCACTTATCCCTCCCCTCCCCTGAAGCAGCTGGGGGACTTTCTGGAGAAGTGTTCTGAGGAGTCTTGGGTTATCATTCCTCTGGAGCCTGTTATTCAGGATGTTATTAACATAGCCTGGAGGCACCCCAGTTTTGCCCCTTGGGTTCCAAAGGAAGCTGATGCTGTATGTAGGGGGGGGTTCTCATCTGCTGAGTGATTAACCATGTGTTCAGTCTAGAGTATGTCCTGGGGGGCACAGTATTTTGCCCCCTTGCTGTCTGAGGAGGAGTCTACCACTCTGTATAGGTATGCCAAGAGGCTACATTTTTGTACTACATCAGGATTTAGGGCCCCTCTTCTGTTCATTCCACCTCTCCCATTTACATTTGCACCTTGTTATGAAGGCACTAAATAAGCTTGGGTAGTTTGAATCTGATGGCTTAATAGTATTATTACAACACTTTGTTTATATTGCTTTCCCAGAAGGATGCTGTGTATTCTGCTGTAGTTTGGTTTGTGCTAACATTTGACTTTGGTGCAAAACTCGTTATGTGCAAAAAAAAAAAAAAGATGCTGGATGTACGTGTATCGAGGAGAGTTGTCTTCAGCTAGCCTGCCAGCACTTAATTCCCCATGGCCCTTTTGGTCACTGTGCTTCTGATAATCAAGGACAGCTGTGATGCAACCTCCCAAGTTTTTTTCCCCCCACATTATTGCCATCAGTTTTCCTTCCACAGCTATAACTTTGTGGTAGGATTTGTTGTTGCCCAAGTGTAGTATTTTTAATTTTTCTGTACCTGGGCTGCCTTATAATGGCTATCTTTCTCCCTATTTGCACTGCCTTTCCGAGTCCTTGCTCTGACTCATTCCCATCAACCACTGCTGCTCTGTGTTTTGTCTTCAGAGCGGTCAGTCTTTTTCTCTCACCCCTTGTCTAAGCTGAACAAACTGAGGAGTCCTGGCTCCATGGCTGATCCCTGTGGTACTTCACAAGTCACTTCTTGTATTCTTCAGAGTGTACCTTTCACTGTGACCTCCCTCCAAATCCTTAAGTCTACTACTGGAGTCTTGTTTTTACCTTCAGCATACCAGCTACTTCAGTGGGGCAGTCAGAGTTCATGTCTGCTTGTATTCCTCTGTCAAATTCTCTTGTAAACCAGTCATAATACTGGATCAGGTTCAGCTGCCTTTACCTTCTGACCATTAATCTGTTACTTGCACCCCCTGGAGATTGTTATCCTTTAGGTAAGCAATCACACTTCCCTTCGGGGTTTTATCCCACCTTTATCTCCCCATGAAGTTCAGCTAAGTGCTCTGTAATTATATAGATTTTTTTTCTGTATTCCCTGCCTTGTAGAAGGTAGAGGTATGGCCAAGCACATATTTTGTAGAACAGTTTCTGTAAAGGATTGTCTAGGTTTGCTCACCTCTGAAGAACCCTTCTCCTGCATGGGACCTGAATGTTTTCACTCGTGTGGTTGCTTGTCCTCGTTTTCAAATTGGCTGATTCTGCAGCTCTGAGGTTTCTTGGAAGATCTTGCTTCAGAATTGGAGAGGTCAGAAAGCACCTGACAAACAGTCAAGGTCATAGTGTATCTGGTAATATGGATTTGGTAATAACATGTAAGATCTGGGTTTTATAGAACTAATTCACATCTTTTTCAGAACGCTAGATATTTTAAAGGCGACATTTCCTTATTTATGATCCAACTTAAGGATTTAAGTTGGTAAGGACCTGGTCCACAATATTAAACCCTGTAATATAAGTTGGTTATAATCTGGTTCAGGTCCTTTTTTGATGAAGTTTAGAACCTTTTGGGCATATCCTACCTTTGAGTTGTATATGTTTTATTTTTATATTGATGGGTAACTTCTCCCAAAATAATAGAGCGAGTCCACAGAGTATGTTTATAAACCTCATGTAATTGCTAGAAGGCACAGAAGGTGTACTGCATTAAGTTGCAAGTTAATAGCTGGTCTTGTTCAGTGTGATTTGGAGCTTAATGAGATGTCCTTATATATCACTGTTGCAGTATTCATCGTAGGGATCTCCTGCCAAGGATAGCCCAACATCCGTCTAGTATGCCAAAGCCTTTAGATCTTGTATACGCCGTACATCACACATATGCTCCCTGTATAGGACAGAGGGAGTAAAGGTGACGTATGGGCACAGCTGCCCAGAACATCTTTGCTACCAGTGCAAATGCCATCATTGCTACCCAGAACGTCTTTGCTACCAGTACAAATGCCATCATCACTCATCGGTCCTAATGCCCTTTTACTGTTCTGAATACTGAGCCATCATTTAAGTGCCCTGTTGGGGTCTTTTTCTCTTTTGGTTACCTAGAGTTCATGACAGCCAAGAAGGGAAATGTCAGTGTGGGAGGCAGATTCCCCATAAGGATCATCACAAACCGTATTTTCTTTTGTCTGGGTGATTCCCATGACCCTATGTCCTGTAGCATTTGTAAAGTGTTTGTGCCTAAGGCTCTTAGAAGCCAGTTGTCTTCCCTGGCCATCTTTCTTGAGAACCAGAGGCTTAAAGTGTTAGCCCAGGGTTGCATGATGGAATCTTCTAACTCTGAGATACCATTAGGTAAGAAAAAGGCCAAGAAATCTCAGTTGGATTCCTTGGCTGTCCAGCCTCCATGAGACATTTCTCTAGAAGTGGATGATAGTTCTGTAGGCTATCCAGTGTAAACATCAGATTCCTCTGCCACAACGCCAGTGGAGGTCAGCATAGATCCTTCCTTTTGCATGTTCTCCAAGTCTTTGCAGGTGTCCGCTCAAGACATAGAGATGAAACCTTGGTTGATCATCTCTGAGGGCCCTGAGGGATTCCACAGATTCTGATCAGGGAAGATGTTCCAGGTGGTCTTATTAAATTTTGTCAAGGGTTGGAACCTTCAGTGTTTGTTAGGGCTGATGGTCCCTACCAAAAAAAAAGCAGAAGACTGAACATACTTCTGTATGCCGTAAGGATCCTCAAAGGGAATGGCAGGAGTTTACTCAGGGCCTGTTTAATGTCTTAATGGCCCTGAAGCCTCTCAGGGGGTTCTGTGCTTACCCCCCTTGGACTTCAACTCTTTCCAAATGGACTAGGGAATCTGATTCTTCAAGAGTCTGATGATAGGTCCTTGTCTTACACTTCCCAGAGACCTGTGCCTTTGACTTATGGTTCTGATGAAGAGAAGTTCATTAGCCCTGAGGAACTGTCTTTTGTTGACACTGTAGCTGGGTTGATGGAATTCTGAGTGGGATTCTTCTGAAGTATCTTTTATCCAGAAAAGGTATTATGAGCTGCTTCAGGTGGACACTCCTAAACCTTCTGCAGCACCTTATCTGGAAAAGGTATTATGAGCTGCTTCAGGTGGACACTCCTAAACCTTCTGTAGAACCTCCTGTGTTGGCTGTTTTGTTAGGCACCTTTACAGCTGCTTCTAAGTCTGCTGATGCTCAGCCTCTTGCTCCATTGAAACCTGACTGGTTCTATAAGGTTCCTGAGAATTGTCAGTCCTTATTTAAGTGCCCTTTTGCTGACCCTGCTGTGGTGTCAAATCACTTCTGATAGTCCTTCTAAATGTTTGCCCTAAATCAAGCTTCTACCTTGAGATAAGGACAGTAGGGTAATGGAGTGAATTGGTGAGGTTTACACTGCTTCTTCTTTGGCCTTTTGGGCCGTCATTTACCAGACTTATATGACCATATATGCTCTGGCCTTGATTGCCCATGCTTGTCAGGCTCTTTCTGACCTCCCTGATTCTGAAGCAAAATCTGCTGCTCTTTCTAGTATAGGTTGTACCTCTCGGGTAGCTCGTCATTTTGTCAAGTGTAGCTATGATGCTGCTGATGCCAATTTCATATGAGGTGGTATTCTTGTGGCTTAGTATGCACTTGTTTCCTGAAGACATTAAGGCCAAGTTGCTGGATGCTCATTTGGATAATAACCTCTTTGGGACTGTTGCTGATATGTTTTGTCTCTTCAGGAAAAAGGTAAAGCTGTGCAGTATCTTAAACATATTTTTGTCTCCTCTATCCCCGAGTTCCAGAGGAACTATCGTACTAGGTCTGCTTTGATTTACAGGCTGCCTCATCAGGCCTCTAAAGGCAGGAAGGGTGGTAGGCGAGTTTCTCCTAAGTCTTGTCAGGAACCTACGGTTCAGTTGTGTGAAAAATCTTTTATCTGACAATCCTGCCCCCAACCCCCACCCACCCTTCGACTAGGTCCCTTTGTCCCTTTAGCTCTCCCTCTTTCTTCCAAACTGGCATGGCATCACTTTGGATTCTCTCCCTCCTTTTTCAAGAATTACCCAACCTTGTCTGGAACAACTTCCTCATTTCTCAGATGTTGAGTCCCTCGTGGACCAGGGAATTATTCAGTCTTTCTCGCCTTCCCAAGTAGGAAAGGGATTTTACTCTTATGTTCCTGGTTCTCAGAAGGAGGGCACTTGGAGACCTGTTTCAGATTTCTCCTTGCTCAACACCTTTCTTAATATTCCTTCTCAGATTCTTGCTCTTTAAACGTCATTTCCTCATTTAATTCCTTAGGCTTTTCTGGCTTCCTTGGATCTGAAAGATGCTTACCTTCATATTCCTACTCGCACTCTTTTCAGGACGTTTTTACATTTTTCTGTTTCTTCCTCTCATTTTCAGTTCTCTGCTTTGGCCTCTCTGCTGCCCCAAGGGTATTAACAAAATGCCTAGCTCCTGTAATCGCCTTTTGTAGTCTCTAGGTCATTCAGATTTTTCCTTATCTAGACCACCTTTCACTTAAGCCACCTTTTCCCAGTTACCTGTCACAGGATCTAGAGTTCAACGTCTCTCCTTCAGAGTCTGGGGTTCATTATCAACTTTCAAAAATCTTTCGTGGCTCCTTCTCAAGATTGTGTATCTGGTTTACAGGATTTGGACAATGACCATATTGGCCTCTCTTTTACCTCCAAAAGTTCTGTTCTCAACAGCTTTCTTTTAGTCTCTTTCTTTGCCTGCTATTCCAGCTAAAGGCTTTCTTCCAGCCTTGGGATTCATGGCCTCTTCTATTCAAATGCTCCCTCTTACCAGACTGCACATGCAGACGCTGTAATGGTACCTCAGGTCGGTTTGGCTTCATCATTGCCGCCCTCTGGGTGTTAGGGCACACCTCTCCTTCCCTGTCTGAAGTGAGAATTCGAGTGGTGAATTCAGCAACTTAACTTCAACCCAGCCCTACCTTTCAGCCTCTGGTTCTTTCTCAAGAACTGTTCACCGATGCTTTGGACATTGGGTGAGGGTCTTCTCTGGTCACCTGAAAGTTCAGGGTCTGTGGCCCCCCTTTCAGAAGTCAGACCATATCAACATCAGAGAGCGCCCTTTTTCTGTCCCTTCAGGCTTTTCACCCCATGCTCTTTCCAGGCCTTCTGAAGGTTTACACAGACAACACCACAATGATGTGGTATGTCAACAAGCAGGGAGGCACAAAGTCTTAACTTCTCTGCATGTTGGCTCTTCAGGCCTGGGATCTGGCTTTCAGTTATTAGTTTACTCTTCAGGCAGTATATATTCTTTCAGAGCACAATTTAGTGGCAAACACTTTGTGCACATCAGGCTCAGGAATTGATGCTTCTCAGAGATGTGTTTCTGGACATATTCTATTGGGTATTCCATATGTAGATCTTTTTGCCTCCCCTCTGAACAGGCAACTTCCTCTTTTGTGTTCCAGAGAACCTTGCCATCTGGCATGGAAGATGGATGCCCTTTTGTTTCCTTGGAAGGGGATGTTTCTCAATGCCTTTCCCTCCCCTTCTATTTCCAAGAGTCCTGCACAAGGTTCAGCTGGGCTGTCCAAAAATATTGTTAGTTAATCCCTTTTGGCCAAGACAGCACTGGTTCCCCTCAATGCATCTGGTCAGGGGCAATCACCACAAGTTACCTCACCAGTTGGACCTCCTCACACAGGACAAAGGCTCACTCTTCTGTCCTCACGTGTCCACTATTCAACTGATACTGTGGGTAATAGGGTTTTGATCTCTTTAAGGTACCTCTTTTATGAAGATGTGCTCAGGGTTTTATAGAAGGCAAGAAAACCTGCAACCAGGAATTCTTGTATATCCAAATGGAAAAGATTTTCTGTCTACTGCCTTGCTCATAACCAGTACCCTTTTTTCAGTTGGGGTCCCTTTGGTTCTTTTTTATTTGTGAGTTGCTGCCTGCAGTCTGGCTTGGCCTAGTCTTCTGTTAAGACCCATTTGTCAGCTATTTCTGCCTGTCTGCCCTTGAATCCATCGTTGTCTTCTCAGTTTGAGGTCAAACAGTTTCTTAAAGGCATTCTGCATCTTAGCCTATCCCTCCTCCTTGGGACCTTAATTTTGTTTTGGAAAAATTGACTCGGGCTCTTTTTGGGCCTGCGTTTTCTGCTTCTTTGCAACATTGTACTTGGAAGACAGTTTTGTTGCCGGCTCTTACTTCTGCTCGGAGGAGTTTGGGGCTTCAAGCCCTTATGGCCATCTCTCATTTTTTGGTTTGCCTCAGGGACAGAGTGTCCCTTCATACTAATCCTTCTTTTATGCCCAAGGATGTTAATGAGTTGTTATTGAATCAAGCAGTACAACTCCCTTCATTTTTTTTTTCCTTCTTCAGTCTGCTACTGAGAGGGTCATACATACCTTGGATTTGCACAGGCAGCTTAGGTTCTATTTGGATAAAACTAAGGCCGTTCATAAGTCTGATCAACATTTTGTTTCTTTTCATCCCAGGACATTTGGTTTGACTGTAAGCAAACCATCTTCTCCTGGATATCTAACACCTTTTCCTTTTGTTGTTCTTTTCATGGCAAATGTCTCGTCTGTTTCCGTTATAGCTCACTCCTCTTAGGGCTGTTGCATCTTGTGGCGCTTTCTTCAAGGGGTTGGACACCAGTTTCATCCTTGTAGCTGCTACTTTGTCTTCAGTGCATACATTATAAATTGGGTACGGTTTCTAGGGCCATTTGGCATAGATTTGTTGAGGGCTGATCCCAGACTTCTGCCTCCCAATCCTTTTCTTTAGCTTTTATACTCCCCCTAAGGTGAAGAATACTGCAACAGTGATACAGAAGCACATAGTACAGTTGTGTAAACATCTTAACGTGTTAGTAGATGTCCTTGTCTTCACTGTTGCAGTATTCACTCTGTCCATCTACCTCCCTTTTTCTTTTTGGCTTTGCTTTGGTTTCCCTCCTGGCTAAGGGTCTCCCTTTTCCATCTGCATTTTCTCCTTCTGGATGTACCTATCCTCTTGGCCTGTGGAGAGACTTTTCTATGGGGGCAATTTAGTTCTGGGTAACTGTGTCCGTACATAAACTGTATGCCCTGTGTTCTGAACGGAGAGCATATGAGTGAGGTGTGGCGCATACAAAATCTAAAGACTTTGGTATACTGGCCAGATGTTGGACTGCTCTTGGCAGTAGATCCCTATGGTGAAGAATACTGCAACAGTGAACAGAAGTACATGTACTGTTATGGTAAGATTGTACACAGTTCTACTTTCTGTTTGTGGGTCTATTTGAATCTGTCTGGTGGGGATATGGTCTTTAACAAATGGGGAGGTGCCACCACGGCTACGTTAACTCTAAAGGCATGGTAGTTGTAAAACCCAGGTATGAAGGAAGTGCTTTATGAACATTTAAACAAAGTCTCAGTAATTACACAGTTGTGGATGCCCTTTAAATGCAGGAGAGCCTCAAGCTTGGGCTTATTGTTGTTGTAGAGCCACTTTAATGTAATCTTGGTTTAGATTTCATGTGTTAGTTATGTTGCAATGTCCGTCGACTAAATCCTGCATAAAAAAGGCCCTATGGGGGCAGCAGAAGCTTTTGCTAGTATGCCGAAGCCTTGGAATGAGAGGTGCAAGCCTTCCTTCACAAAGAAAGTAGGGCTGTCAGTCAACCCATCCCATACTGACATATTGGATTTCCTGGAGTGACACCGACTATTTAGCCAGTTATTGAAGCCAGTTATCCTTTCCGTGTAACTAGACATTATCCTTGGAGAAGGATGGATTCCATTCAGGGCTCAAGATCGCGATGAATTACATAGCAGTATGTGAAGGCAGAAGAACTGACACTGAACAGGTCAGAGAAAATTTAGCTGCCATTCAAGAAACTATAATTAAAAAATACAGTCAAAACTTATTGATCTAACATCAGAGACCCTCCTTGGTGGGTTTCTTTTTCTTTTCTTTCTGATCAGCTGAGGCATGTGCTGGCCATATGCTATCCGATTTTATGCTGCATGCACAGTTTGGATCATGATATTGATGTTTACTGTTGAGAAGTTCCTGCATTTGATACCTAAAATGCAGTAGCTTTGTACTGTTCATGCGACTGCCAGATTATAAACCAGTCCTATTACTGACTTAGCTGTACTGCCTGGGAGAATAGTTTAACATGAAGCACTGTAGTAAGTGCTGGCTGTTTAACCCAGCCACCAGCAACATAGAGTGACACCATCTGCCTGTCTTACTGCTCAAATAACATCAGCAGTTGGAAGTGCCCAGTGTGGGAACTAGCACAAGTGTCCCCTTTCACAGAGATACAGAATGTTTCATTGATAGTGGTTAGACCATCTTGGAGTTAAGTCCATTCATTAAATGGTTTTTGGTTCTTTCTGGTTTCTACATCTTTGTTCCTTGTATTTGACTAGTGAGAGATCACATTGTTACCTATCCCTCAGATTGCATTCTGATTTGTCTTGCCCCCCTTGTGGCTTGAGGGACATTTTGAATAGGGTTTTTGGCTAGGCTTGAAATGGTCTGCAGACTGACTGCCTAGTATTTACTTATGAGCCTAAGACTTTGTCCAATGTGTGGACAAACTAAGTTTCTCAGTGCTAATACTATGACTGAGTAACAGACTTTAGACATGCCTTGCCTCAGGGTACTTGGTTGATGTTGTTACACGAACAACTTTTGGCACATCAGTGTCAGTTCTTTGCATACAAGATTAATTCATTTCATTCAGGGTGGGCATCATTTCCTACATAAAGGGCTGCACTGAGTTTCTTCTCCACTCGGTGTTTCCATGATACTGGCTGTGGTGATAGCCACAGCAGTAGAGACCTTGCAATTGAAGGAAATTCATGCATTCCCCTACCTGGGTGAACTGGGTGCTGGTGACCTCATAGACTACCTGATGCCCTAAGAGGGGATTCAGCCACGGATGCAGTGCTTGGGTACGTCAGTAAACTAGGATATGTCCTCTTTGATCCCATATCAGAGGATTACATTTATTCATGCAGAGCTGAGCCTGCTGATGTTAGCTGTTCTGCAGAGAGAGTTCAGGAGGCCATGACTGTGGCACCTTAGGTGAGTAGGTAGTGGAGGCTTCTGGCTTTAGACTCTTTTGCCTGTTCTGGGTATGATAGTTACCATAATTTTCACTGTGCAGTTTGCATACCTGACTATGCTGGTCTTATACTAAACTGTGATGTGTAATTGTCTGCAAGTTTTGAGACTTGCACATATCTTTGATTTTAGTTCTCTATGGCCAGGCCCTGGAGTGTCAGACATTCCCAGCTGTTCTGAAGATGGTTCTCCATAAAGCCAAACCAGTCACTTGTCCTGCTAACAGATGATGCAGACGTGGATTGAAGTGTTTATTTCTTTTATTTTTCTTTGTGGTTCAGAGAAAGTAGAGCTACCTGAGTCGTCATCAGCCAGATGAACTTACATGATGTCCTCCTGGACAAGCATTCAGTGAAGGGATGCTATTTCCAAATCCTGTCTTGTAGTTGTGCAGCAGCTACTTCTTTGTGTGCTACTTATGCAGGTTAGGATGGCATGTGGTTGTACCCCTGTGCAGAAAGATGACAAGGGTATTGGGCAATTTTTCTTTGTCAAGAGACAGTACACTCTCATCACTTATCTCCAGCACAGCAAATCCATGTTTGTGGACACCGTAAACCTGTACTGTATTACTTTTTTGGAGCTGAGGTTTTGAGTCACTTTCATTTTCTGTCTTCCTGTAGTGGGTCATCCAGAAGGTTGACCTGTTTGCTTCTTGGGGGAAGTAAAGTTTTGCCCCTCTTTTGCTCTGTGCATTAGGTCAAAAGGTGATGTTCCATGGCAGAGGAGATTTCTGTACTCCTCCATACTATTTCTGCCATAATTGTGCATCTAGTCACAACATTTTAGGTAGAAAGACTAAAACCTGCCCTTGGTGGCCAAGGAGCATAGCTTCTTTCTCTTAGGTCCCTGCTGGTACTGGAAGCCCTCCGCGGTCGGAGTGGCACTCCCGGAGGAAGCCCTCCACGGTCGGAGTGGCACTCCCGGAGGAAGCCCTCCACGGTCGGAGTGGCACTCCCGGAGGAAGCCCTCCACGGTCGGAGTGGCACTCCCGGAGGAAGCCCTCCACGGTCGGAGTGGCACTCCCGGAGGAAGCCCTCCACGGTCGGAGTGTCGGAATGACAGATGGCTCCACCTCAGGGCCTGATTCTTACTCCATGCTATCTATTCCTGACTAATCCCTTGTTGGGGTGCCAGAGGTGAGTGAAGCTGCCAAGAAAGAAGTTCTTCATTTGGGTGAAGAGGCATTCTTTACTTCACTAGTCACTTAGCATGCAGGTGCATTTATTTGACTTAGGCACCTTTGTGGTTAGGGGACTACATTATGCCATGGTCATTGTGCATGTATCAGCAATTTCTGCTCATTCTGACCTTGTGCAGGGCAGTACTGTGACACAGCAGTGACTACTCAAGAAGTCCCTTAAAGTGTTTGAGAACTCTGTCCTTCATTGAGGAGCCCCTCATATCCTTGGGACTTGAACTGTATAACTGAAGAGCTTGTCTCCTGTTTGAACTCACGGGTTTGGTGGGACTTTAATTAGTATTGTGCTTCGGAACTTCATTTGTAATGAATTTTCATAAGTATCGGGTGTCCTTTGGAACCACTCCACATTTCCTCTTCAAGGTCATGTCAGAACTGTCTTTAAGATACTCCATTCTTCTCCCTGATTTTCTTTGAAAAGGCAAATGCCAGGGAAGTGAGAGGACTGCACACCCTAGGCATGTTATTTCAGCTCAGGGTTCTACTTTAAATGACTTCATGAGTGTAGGTAGATAGAACCGTTATCTCCTTTGCTCCAGGGAAGGAAAGTCTGGCAGGTGTCAAGCAAACTCTTTCCAAGTAGATTGCCTGCTGCCTTATTCTTTGTCCTCAGATGGTGGACCACACTTTTGTAAATGCTGCTGTCCAAGGCCACTCCATCAGGGACAGAGCCATTTCCAGTGCTTGCTTCAGCAGTGTCTGCGGTTCAGACTGTTGTGCAGCAGCTGTTGATCACCTCATTTCCAGGCATCTTTACGTGTACCATCACTGCAGAGGTTAGGCCTCTTTTGGTACTTATATTTCAGGACTCTGCCTTCTGAGCTTTCTGTTGGCTTTTCCATGGCTGTTACTATTCCAACCATAGCAATTGCTTGCGAATAAACCCATTTGTAGAACAACCAAGGAGTATCTCCGATGCTAGATGAAGTAAGTGCATGCTTATTATGCCAGAGGCTTGCAAATGCTAGATGTAATAAGCATATTCTTACCACACAAGTTGATTGGTGAGAGGCCCCCCTAACTGGTTGAGAGTAAACTGGTGAGCGTGTATTCCAAGCACTCTTTTCTTGTGCAGTACATGACATCAGTGCATGCCCTAGTACAAGTGTACACAAGTCTGTGAGTGCAGAAACGTCCGAGAAAGTAGTGGCTTATTGGAGTGGAAGATGAGATAAACCCAAACATTGACCAACTGATTAGACTCCCCTCAGACAAGCTATTTCAGTTTTTTTATGGCTGTAAGAAGTATTTAGTAATCGTGTTTTAATTATATTTTTGTTTTCTTATTTGTGGTACTTTTGTTTTTGTTTGTCTTCCTGATGCCTGAACTTTTCAGGATCCAACTGGAAATTGTGTGTGTTTTTTTTTTTTTTTAAATACTTTGTAAAAGGTTCACGGGGAGTTCCCAGTGGGAGTGGGTGGGCATCAGGTTCAGCTTTAAGCTCACTGTTGTTCTACTGGTAATGGACTGCATTAGCAAATATGTCGGAGGGGTCAGGTCAGCAAAGTTGCTATATGCAGATGATGGGGAATTACAGGCAGACTCTGAGGAAGACCTTCAGCAAAGCATAGGATAATGGAATGCATGGAATCCATGAAGGTTCATGGGATGAAATTGAGTACAGATAAGACAGTTGGAATGCCAGCAAATTAGGAAAATCAAAAGAAGCCAAGAACTGAGATAGAAGGGAAAATAGTGGACTAGGTTAACAGCTTCAAGTAACTGGGAGGGGTGGTTGAATGAAGAGGTCAAAGCCAGAGTCAGAGGGGCTGTAGCCAACTGGCATAGACGGTCAGGTGTCGTCTATGACAGAAGAATGTCAAAGAAGCTGAAAAGTAAGGTGTGCAAAACAGTGGTGCTTTCAGTACTGCTGTATGGTACAGAAACCTGGGCAGTAAAGGCAGAGCAGCTAAGGAAGCTGCAGGTGATGGAGATGAAGTGCCTGAGATGGGTGGTAGATGCACACTGTGATATAGATGAGGAAATGAGGACATCATGACAAAAGCCAAAGTAGCTTCATGTGCAGAAAAAAGTAAAAGCGAGTAGAATATGGTGGTTTGGACACACGTGCCTAAAAGCAGAAAACAGTCTGGTGAAGATGATTTGGGATAGACAAGAGGAAACAAGGGCATCCAACACAGAGATGGATAGATTGTGTTAGAAGAAGACCTGCGGCAGTCAGGCAAATGGGGAAAATGGGGGGGGGGGTGATGATGATGACTGTGCAAAGGAAACGAGCATCTTTTGTGGTAGGTAGTGGTTCTCCTGCTGCATGGAGCTTTCATTTCTAGACATGTTATAGTATGATCTTTTGTCATTCAGCTGTGTATGTCAAAAGCTGTTTTACACTTTGATGCACATAATTATTTGTCCTGACCATTGTGTAGAGGGCACTGTCAGAGTGTAGCTGGTGGTTGGTAGAGCATATGATGCGGTATTAGAAGGGAGGGCAGAAAGTGCATCAGGAGACAGTGTGACAAAGTACGAGGTGCAGGAGGGAAGAAGAGGCCATGTAGGACCAGTACCAGGGAGAAGGCAGATTACTGGCCTTTAAGTAACCTTGTCGATAAAGTACAAGGGAAGCCCTAGCTTGTCAGTGTTTGCATTGAACATACCTGCATTTACTGGCAAACAGCACAACGCAAATTGTAGTAGCCTGCAGAAAAACCTGATTGTGGACTCATTTTGTAATATTTCCAGAGAAGAATAAAGCTGTGACTAGGAACTGTCAGGACAGAAGCTGTGATTAACTAGTTTTTTTTTACCTTGCTCCAGTTTGCTGCACTGAGTGGTGGATTAAACAGGTATATACTGCAGGAAGTAAGGCTAGGTCATGGTAAAGGTTTGGGAATTTTGCTGGCATTTTTCATTTTCACTACATTATAAGAACCGCTAATAAAAGTGTTTAGTGTAATGGGAATTGTATTAGCAACACCAGTGTATATACCTATCAGAACATTCTGATCAGTAGGCAAAACTGAGAAAAGTGGAGTGAAATTCTAAATGACATAAATAGAAAATGGACATTTTCCCTAAACCCTTCTGTGTGGCATGGTCTCCCTCCTGATGTCAAACAACAAAAAACCTTGCAGCTGTTCAAAACAAAACTAAAGGAGCATCTTGCAAATGATGTAGCCCTCTCCTGCTTTTGTGATGACGTTGAAATTATATCCATGTATGTGCCACACCTGCATAGTCTCTGCATTATTATTTGTTACCAGGTAAATTGTCAATATTGTATTTATGTTTAAATGTGTATCTCTGGTATTGATGCATTCTTCTGGTTTACATTCATATCCTGTTCTTTTTGCAAATACAGCTGTTATCTATTCCATCAGAATGTTCTTTTATTTACTCAGTGTTTCTGCATAAATGTCTGCTTGCTGAAAACTGCCTGCCCACCAGCCAGCTTACCCAGTTATCAGACTGCAAAAAATAAGTTAAATAAACAAACACTGATGTATTTTCCCGAAGAGAGTGACTGTTTTGTTTTTCTCATGCAGGTGTTCTTATACAGTTCCTTGCTTTCTTTGCATTCCTTCATTGCTGGCTGAATGCTTTTGCTGAAATGCTGCGGTTTGCAGACAGGATGTTTTACAAGGTAGGTAGTGCCCTTAAAGTTCTGGTACAACAGCAGAAATAAGCAAGTTATATGTTTTGTTTGTTTGCCCTCTCATCCCCCTTCTTACTATAGAGAGTGCTAAAGAGACTAACCATTGCTTTTGTTTGATGTTCATCATAAGGACTGTTACTGTAGTACATTTTGTTGAGTGAGGCTTTGGCCACAGATAGGTGTTCTAGAGTTGCATTGGCCAGTCTCCTTTGTGCTGATTTAACTCCCTTGTGGAGGACATCGGCTGGAAATGTGGCTGTTAATGAGGTAGTAACTCAGACCAGTAACTTTTTTTTCTGCTGCTAGAGAGTGCAAGTAACATCATGCAAGCTTGTCAGGTGCCTCCAGCTGGAGATTTTAGAACATTCTCCAGTGAACACCATTTTTGGCCTTTTGCCTTTAGTTTTCTGGTTGTTGTATTACTTTTCTGCCTTTTGCAGTTTTGGAGTTTTAGTGATTTTTTTTTCAGGTGAGAAGACGGCCCTGGAAAAAGTCTATAATGACTGTGCCTGAAGGAAACATGTTTCTCCTGTGGGTTGCTATCTGAAGTGTTTAATTTGTTTTTGTGTGAAAACCATTATGTTTTGAGTTACAGAAGCTGACATTTTTACAGCATTATGGAGTCCTAGACCTCTGCTCACCCTGGCAGTTTACCCAAAGCCCAATTGCTCGTACCCTGGAAATTGGTTGGGCAGACATTCATGTAGGTGCCATTTCTGGCTTCTGATTACCAATATTTTGCTGAGGAATACTTAATGGGAGCAGCTTTCTTGTTAGTAGCAGCCTGTTCCTTCTTCACTTCAGGTACTAATACTCAGCAAAAAATGAAGGGGAACCCTCACCAAAGCTCCTCATCCAGATCTAAGTTTGGGGAAGATCAGTTGTCTCCATGGGCTGAAATGTGAATGATGAGGGCCCTGTAATTTCTGGGTTCCTGCCTGAAGAGATTTCCTTTGGGAAACTAGGAACCTTAAGTAAGAATTAATGAAATGGGTGGGTGGAGGACTGCTCAGTTGCTAGGAAAAGATACTTTAAGATTTTGGGTTTTGTGGAGTCCATGTCAGTAGATGTTCTTCGTGTTTCACTGTTGCAGTCATCGCATTTGGGTTATCTGCCTGCAGGTAGCCCTCAGTCAGCCTGAATACCAGAGTCTTGGGATTTCTGCATCAGATGCTGTCGCTTCTTCCATGACATCAGGTCGTCAGGGGTATAAAACATGCAGCCAACACTATTACATCAGCTTTTCTTGCTGTGCAGTGTCCGAAGCAGAAGCAGTTTGCAAGTGCCGGTCGGCTGCCTCCTGAAATTTTCGTTTTTTCGAGATTCAGACCTGAAGTCTTCTAAAAGATAAGTGCTCCATTGGGGATCCTTTTTTCTTGCTCTGTCAGAAAAAGTTAATATTTGTCTTGCCTGTGGAAAGCAAATACCTCACAGAGATTTTCATTTTTACTGCATCACCTGTTTAGGCCCAGACCATGACGTTCCTCGCTGTCAGTTTTGTGCCTTGTTTAAAGCCCAAACTATTCGTCGTCAGGCTATTTTTGTCTCTAAATTATTTCGCTCTCATTCTCAGTATTCCAAAATGGCTTCAATAAGACATCCACCTACCGATCTTCCGAAAAAACATAAGGATAAAGACAGAGACAGACTGCATAGGTCCAAAACTACCAACGACGCTTCCGTTAAGCTAGTCACCAGTCCGTCGGTACTCAGTGAGGTGCTTTCGCAGCCCCTGATACCCTCTACAGCAGGCCTCTACTGAGACCCATTCAGAGTCCGGTATGCAGCGAGATGCTTCTTCGACTATGGAACCTGCGGATGTCTTTACCTTAGATGGGTCTGGAGTTGCTGTGCAGGCACCGGCTTCTGAGGGTGTATTTAGGCTTTCTGATTTTCATATTAAACCAACGACTTCGTTTCAAAGCAAAAATACCGAATTTCTCAGGCCCAGAGTTCGCACTATGCCTAGGAAACTGGTGACCAAAGCACATTCTCAGGCCCACATGCCTCAGAAACAAATGTTTAGAATGACTGAAAACCTTATTACTTTAATTAGGGGAAACCAGCCTTCCCCCTCAAAAAAGACCAAGAACTGAATTTCCTTCTGATTCTTCAGATCATGAGTCTGTTGACTCTGATCCGTCTGATTACCAGGACATACCCTTATCTACTTATGAGAATTCTGATGCAGAGGATTCCATTCCCTCTGCATCCCCACCAGAAGATTTTTCTTTTGGTGAAACCCTGCATACCCTTAGAGAGCATTTCTGCTGGGAGTGCCAGGACTACCCACAGTCCAAAAAGAAACTCAGGTAATTTTTAAACTTGCCTCAGCACAGGCCTCTAGCTATCCATCCTGTTCTGGAAATTGTAGATGATGTCTTCTTGAAATCCAGCCTTATCCTTGACACTTTGCTTCCAGCTCCCAGGAAACTTGACAGACACTACAGAGTACCTGACTCCCACAAATTCCTCTCTAAGAATCCTACTGCGGATCCAGAGACCATTTCCCAGTGACTTAAAGGCATTAAGGCTACAGCAGCCAAAAACCCTACCCCTTCAGACAGAGACTCTAGGGCTTTAGACAGATGGGGTAAGAAGGTATACACCTCTGCTACTCTAGCCATCAGGGCTTTAAATTGTCAGTTTCATATGTTAGAATATCAGAAACGTATTATGGAACTAATTAACAGAAAATTATGTTGATTCCTGATTGTGCAGAACATAAAGATTTGCAAGAGTTAATGCATTCTGCTAACCAAGTTGGAAAACTTGCGTTGCAATGTGGTTTTGATGCTTGAGAAGCATCTTGCAGGGCTCCTGTCACTGGGTCTGTTCTTAGAAGGCATGCTTGGCTTAAGGAACAAATCTTGCCAGACCATGTCAAAGCAAAATTACTAGATGCGCCATTAAACCAAAAACGCCTCTTTGGCAATAAAGCCAAAGTAGTCCTCAAAAAGATGGAGGAAAAAGCTAAATCAATGCAAACTGTTAAAGATTTCCTACAGGTACAGCCACCCAGATTCACTAGGCATTGGCCTTCTAAAAACTGGTCCTTTCCAGTCCCTCCCAGATCTTCTCATTCCAATCCCAGGGGCAGCAGACCACCAAGATTATAGTCTCAGGGTATGCACAGATCTAAGCAATGAACTGCTTCCACCTCTAAAACAGGAAGTAGCAAACCAGTGTCCTATGGTAAAATCTCGCAGTGACTAATCCTTAACTCTTCCAAGCCTTGCCCAAGTACTTGCACCCTTAGGAGGAAAACTTGCTGTGCATGCAAAAAACTGGGAATACATAACCCAGGACAGATGGGTCTTGAACATTGTATCCCAGGGATACAGATTCTACTTCCACTCACTGCCATCCCCAAGCGGATGGCCAGACCTCCCTGCAAACCAGTGGGCAGAGGCCCAAAAGCAAGTACATTCTCGTCTCAGTATCAAGGCTATTCAACCTGTCCCAGCAGAGCAAAGGGGACAAGGATGTTCTTCGTGTTTCACTGTTGCAGTCATTACATTAGGGTACTCTGCTGGCAGGTTGCCCTCAGTCAGCCTGAATATCAAAGTCTTGGGTCCTGTGTCGGTTGCTGTCTCCTCTTCCATGACATCAGGCCGTCAGGGGTATAAAACATGCAGCCGATGCCATTTTACCCAGTCTTTCTTGCCGTGTAGTGCCCAAAGCAGATACAGTTCGCAAGTGCCGGTCGGCCGACTCCTGAAATTTTTTCATTCGAGTTTCAGAACTGAAGTCTTCAATTAAAGCTAAGTACCCCGTTGGAGAAACTTTTTCTTGCTCCTTACCGATGTCAGTAAAAGTTAACAATTGCATTACTTGTGGGAAGCAAATACCTCATAAGGATTTTCATTTATACTGTATTCCTTGCCTAGGCCCAGATCATAACGTGCCTTGCTGTTGGTTTTGTGCTAGATTTAACCAATGCACTATTAAGCGTCTGTGTATTTTTGCTTCAAAATATTTTGGATCCAAATTTAATTACCCTGAAATGTTGTCAGATAGCAATCCGACTATCGGAGTACACAAAAAACACAAAGAAAATGACAGAGACAGACCGTCGAGGTCCAAAACCGATGACGAAGCTTCTCCTAAGCCAGTTGCCGGTTCGCCGGTACTCAGTGAGGCACTTTCGCAGCCCCTGATACCCGCTACTTTTGAGTCGCAGGCCTCTACCGAGACCCATGTATGCTGCGAGGTTCTCAGAGTATTGAACCCGCGGATGTCTCTCCCTCAAATGGGTCCAGAGCCGCTGAGCAGGCTCCGGCTTCTGAGGGTGTTTTCGGGCCTCAACATTTTTATATAAAACCGATGCCAGCTTCAAAAACAAAATCAACAACTAAGTCTAAAAAACTGACGCATGAGCCACATGCTCAGGCCCCTATGCCTAAAAAACAGATGATTAAAATGGCTGAGGACTTAATTACCTTGATCAGGAGTTCCCAACTCCCCCCTGCTGAGAGGCCTAGGCAAGACACTGATTATGAATCTTCAGATCAGGTTTCTATTTGTTCTGATTCCTCTTCTGATCAAGAATTTTCTGTACCACCCTATGAGGATTCAGATGCAGAAGAATCCATTCCATCTGCATCTCCTCCTTAGGATTATTCTTTTGGAGAAACCTTGCATACTTTAAGGGGACATTTTCATTGGGAGAGTCAGGATTTCACTGAATCAAAAAAGAGGCTTAGGGATTTCCTTCTTCTTCCTCAGCATAGGCCTTTGGCTATACCTCCTGTGTTAGACATCGTTGATGATGTGTTTTTGGAATCAAGCATGACTCCTGATTCCCTGCCTCCGGCTCCTAGTAAGCCAGACAGGTATTACAGGGTTCCAGACTCCCAGAAATTTCTATTTAAAAATCCTGCTGCTGATCCTGAAACTGTCTCACAGGGTCCCAAGGGTGTAAAGGCCTCTACAGCCAAAAATCCTACCCCCTCTGATAGAGATTCCAGGGCCCTGGATAGATGGGGAAAGAAGGTTTATACGTCTGCAACCTTGGCAATTAGGGCCTTAAACTGCCAGTTTCATATGCTTAAATATCAACAGCATTTTATGGGCCTATCAAAACAGAAAATTATGTTGATTTCTGATTGTGTGGAAAATAAAGAGTTGCAGGAATTATTGCATGCAGCAGAACAGGTTGGAAAGCATACTTTGCAATGTGGTTTTGATTCCTTGGAGGCCTCTTGCAGGGCCGCAGTTACTGGATCTGTGATTAGAAGGCATGCCTGGCTCAAGGAGCAAACTCTGCCTGATCATGTTAAAGATAAATTGTTGGATGCACCTTTACAGCATGATACTCTGGTAATAAGGCAGAAGAGGTTTTAAAGAAAATGGAAGACAAAGCTAAAATCTATGCAAACTGTCAAAGATTTCTTAGAAGTGCAGCCACCCAGATTCAGTAGGCACTGCCCTACTAAAAATTGGTCCTTTCCTGTGTCCAACAGAGCCTCTCAAGGCAAATCCAAGCGCTCAAAAGGCGCTAGATACCAATCACAAGGTTCTTACAGGTCAGAGCAATGGGGTGCCTCTAACTCCAAATCTGGAGGAAACAGCACAACCCTACAGTAAGCAGTCTCAATGACTTCCCTCTTCCATCACCAAGCACTTATCTTTTGGCAGCCCCCTTGGGGGGAAAATTAACACTTCATGCTCAAAATTGGCAGTTAATTACCCAGGACAAGAGGGTATTAAACATAGTATCCCAGGGGTACAGATTTCATTTCCATACTTTACCAATTCCAAATGGTTGGCCAGATCTGCCACAAAATCAGTGGGCAGAGGCTCAGAAACAAGTTATGTCCCTCATGGATATGGGGGCTATTCAACCAGTACCAGAACAGGAAAAAGGACAAGGTTTTTATTCAAGACTGTTCCCGGTACCCATAAAAGACAATGCCTGGCGTCCAATACTGGACTTATCGATTTTGGACACGTTCTTGGACATTCCAAAATTCAAAATGCTGACTTTACAACAGCTACTGCCCATGCTGGGCAAGAACAATTAGTTAGTGACTCTAGACTTAAAAGAGGCATACCTGCATATCCCAGTAAGGGAATCGTGCAGAAGATACCTCCGCTTCAAAGCAGGTTTTTTGCATTACCAATTCTCTGCACTGCCCTTTGGCTTATCTCCTGCGCCCAGGGTCTTTACAAAGTGCCTGGCACCAGTAACTGCATTCTGCAGACAAAGAAGCATACAAATGTATCCTTATCTGGATGACTGTCTCATTCAATCAGAGGTCAAGGACACTCTTCTTCAACATCTGGCATTTGTAAAAAGGCTTCTAGCATGCCTAGGGTACACCATAAATGAAAAGAAATCCCAACCGGTACCCTCTCAAATAATTACATTCCTGGGTGCAAGCTTGAATACAACTGCCCAGATGGCTTACCTTACTCCAGACAAGGGCAACTGACAACATACTTCAAACAAATGGCAACAAAAACCCAGTTATCTGCAAGACAAATTCTGCAGGCCTTGGGGTTCATGGCATCCTGCATTCTACTAATTTCATATGAGGAAACTTCAATGGTATCTAAAAAGTTTATGGAGTCAACATTCTCACAGTCTGGAAACAATGATTCCTCTCATTCTCTGCCTACAACAGGAGTTTCTTTGGTGGGCAGAAACATGTCACCAGAACAAGGGACGGTCATTCACTCTACCCCCTGCCACCCAAACCCTAACTACAGACGCATCAGACTATGCTTAGGGGGCCCACCTGGCGGGGAGATGCATTCAGGGCATATGGACCCCAAAACAAATGCATCTGCATATCAACCAGAAAGAAATGCTACCTGTTCAGAGTGCCCTGATAGCCTTCAGGGACTTCCTTCATCCAGAACAACTACTGATAAAGAGGGACAACACCACGGTTATGTGGTACATAAACAAGCAGGGGTTACACATTCCTACCCCCTTTTCAGACTAGCCATGCCATTGTGGGACACAGCATTGACTTACCAAGTACATTTTCAAGCTCAATTCCTGCCAGGAAAACAAAATACTCTGGCAGACGACCTAAGCAGAAACCTTATGGACCCTTACGAGTGGAAACTGGATCCACAAATCTTAAGCATGGTAACACAGAAATTGGGGGAGCCCAGACATGGATCTATTTTGCCTCTTCCCAAAATTATCAACTGGACAAATTCTGCACAAGGACTTATCGCAGACAAGCATGGAAAGTGGATGCCCTATCCTTCAGTTGGAAAAACCTATCAGTCTACGCCTTTCCTCCTCTGCGTCTTCTCCCCAAGGTCTTACTAAAGGTCAGACGGGAAAAACCAAAAATGATCCTAATTGCTCCGAACTGGCCACGCCAGCACTGGTACCCAATTCTAAGGAATATGTCGCACCTCCCTTCTTTGTACCTGCCTCAAATACCTCATCTACTGTCTCAGCAGAACAATCAAATTCATGGCTGATCATGTAATTATTCAAACAACACCGCTCAGTAAATCTGTGATGGATGTCATTTTGGAAGCCAGAAGGCCTTGTACTAGAAAATCTTATGCTGATAAATGGAAGAAATTCTGTGCTTGGAACCAAGCACAAGGAACAGACACAGCAAAACCAAATATTCCTCAAATTTTACAATACTTGAGATGCTTGACAAGGGCCTATCTTTTTCTTCAATAAAAATCCATGCCTCTGCCATCTCGGCTCATTACAACATGGAGCCTCCCATCTTTTCTCATCCTCTGCTAAAACAGTATCTTAGAGGGTCCAAAAATTTAAGGCCTCACAGAAGATCACCAGCTCCTGCATGGGACCTCAATTTTGTGCTGGAAAAACTCACCCTGCCTCCTTTTGAACCAGCAGCTACTGTGGATGTAAAGTTTTTATCTTGGAAAACAGCTTTCCTTTTGGCAATCACTTCAGCAAGAAGGGTTTCAGAACTACAGGCTCTCATGGCTGTGGAGCCTTTTATTATATTGTACCCGGACAGGGTGTCCCTCAGGACCAATCCTTCCTTTATGCCTAAGGTGGTATCCAGTGTGGCCCTTAACCAAACTGTTCACCTGCCAACTTTTTACCCAAATCTGCAAAACAAGGGGGAGCGGATTCTGCATTCATTGGACGTACACAGACAACTAAGATTCTACTTAAACAGGACCAAATCTCTAAGAAAGTCTGAGCAACTACTGGTGGCATTTGCTGCAGCATCAGAGGGGAAGGCTATATCAAAGCAGACTATCTCAGCCACTGCATTTGTTTCTGCTGCTTGCATCATGGTAAACCGGTGCCCATGGGAATCAGGTCACATTCCACCAGGGCTGCCTCTACCTCAGCAGCCTTTCTCAGAGGAGTTCCAGCCAAAGACATTCTAGAAGCTGCTACTTGGAGCTCTGTCCATAGTTTTACACAGCATTATCATTTGTCTCTCTTCTCTAAGTCCAGGGCAGGCTTTGCCACTGCAGTTCTGCAGGGCCTTATAGCCACTCTTAATGCTATTTAGTTCCATCCTCCTATCCACAGCTTTGGGGTTCTACCCAAATGTAATGACTGCAACAATGAAACATGAAGAACATAGTACAGTTGTGTACACTTACCATAAATGTAGATGTTCAAGTGTATTCACTGTTACAGTCCGGGTTACCCACCCACCATCCCCCTTTTTTCTAGAACTTCTCTTTCCTTCACTATATTCTAAAGCCTTTGTGGTGTATTTGCTTTTAGATGAAGGTAAGGTTTATGTTGCTAAAAGTGCATTTACATATATATTGCTGCTTATTAATATATATATATATATATATATATATATAATTTTATATATATATATATATATATATATATATATATAAAATTTAACTTTTTTTTTTCTCCTTTTACAGCTGCTCCCTCGGGTGTTCTCCCCCCTTTTGTTACTACTAAACAGGGAACCCATCCTTTTAAGAGAAGTCGTCTGTGGACAATCTGTCTGATCTACTCTACAAATACTGGGATCTTGACTCCCCATTACTAAAGAAACTCAGTGCATGTAATTAGTCTCATATATGTTATACTAGTGCCTATCTAAACTTGAGCAGCATCCCACCTTGGTGCGCATATAGGTAGCCTACCGCAGGCCTTTGCACTGCCCCCCCCCAACCTTGATCTACAGTCTAATTTTTTAGTCCCCTCACTACCTCTATCTATTCTTCCTTAAACCTTACTTCTTAGAGGAACCTCCTCAAAGTGTACCTCACTCCTTTCTCCACTAGGTGGCAGCTTACTCTAGATATAGACGACCAGATATAAAACTCTTCTGCTCCATATATTTTCTCTGCCTAGAATGCGTCTCTGCCCTTCTCTATTGAAACAGTGATACTTCCACTAAACTCTCATGCTCTTCCTCCAAAACGTGCAACTTACCAAACATAATTTCACAGTTTAACCATAAGAAACCCTAGCTAGTAAACCGAATACCTGCACCCAAGCTGTAGCTATCCTCCTCCAGTTTCTGATTGTTTTTCTGCTCCTTTCCCGCCTCTCTTGGCTCTTCCCGCTCCGTTCGCCCTGCGGGCACACTCCGCTCCCCTACCCTGCCCCCAAATTCCACCCGCCCCCAGTACTCCTACATTTATTCCTCTCCCCACTAATCCCTCCCTATCCCACAACCAATTGCTAACCACCTTCCCCCTTCCTATTACCCACCTGACCCCACCCCTTCCTCCAACCCACCTGACTCACTACCACTCACCCCACCCACCTAATATCTCTTCATCCTTCTCTATCACATCTAACTCCACTACCATGTCCACCTTTCCCTTCTCATTCCTTATCTCTGTAGCCTTGCCCTTATTTCTACTTACTCTTTACCATACCACCTCCTTCACTGATCTCTATTTAATCCTTCCCCCATCTCCCACTCGCAACATCCCTACATCTCACTTTCATAATATCTCATCCTCTGTAATTCCCCTCCACCCTATCCTTCTCCTAAATTTAAAAATATTTCCAAACTCTTCTAATTACTTCAAACCCAAACCAAATCACTATAAGCCTTCTCTAAACAAGTACAAACCTAACAAACATATTCACCTTCCCACTTACCTTTGTCTAGCGGGAGACATCCACCCTAATCCCAGACCTAACCTCTCCCCAACAAACCTCCCCAGCACCAGCACCAAACCCTCAAGTAAAAACCTTAAACTCTTCACCATCAATGCCCAAAGCTTAATAAAAAAATTAACCCTCTTCCATGCCTGGCTCAACCATAACCTACCAGACATCGTAGCTATCTCTGAAACCTGGCTAAAACCTCATATAAGTGACTCCGAATTCCTTCCCCCCGGATTTCACTCTCTCCGATCTGACCGCCCAAGTAGAAGAGGTGGTGGTGTATCTTTAATCTACTCCAACCAATTGTCCATCTCTCCTTACCCTAACCCTATTCCCTCTTTCTCTAATGCCGAACTTGTCATTGGCCTTCTAAAAATAAATATCCATAAAAGTATCTGCATTATTTCCCTCTATATTCCCCCTGGTAACAACACCAATACCCTGGAAGACATCCTGTCCTGGACCTTATCCAATATTAAACTAGAAACCTACATCATGGGAGATGTAAATATTGACTGGGAAAAAATCATCAGCCCTAATCCCACAATAACAATCAACCTACTCAACTTCACTCAACTTACAAACTCCGTTACCAAGCCTAACAAAACCAACCCTCCAGGCTCCATACTTGACTGGATCCTAGTATCTCATCCTAACAAAGTCATAAAATCCGGTGTCATTCCTGACTCATTAGGAGACCACCTCCCTGCCTTCACCCTTCGAGCTACTCCCACTTCATCACACTCTCACCAATACGTTCATACTCGTAACCTGTCTAACTTTAACCCCACCACCTTCTCTAACTCCCTTAAACTAACTAACTGGAACCCCTTAAAAATACTACCATTAGACAAAGCCGTTGACTACTTTAATTCTACATTCTTAACTGTCCTTAACTCCCTTGCTCCAATCAGAACTAAAAGAGTCAAAACTAAGACCACCCCATGGCTCACCAAAGATACAAAAAAGGTAATGCTACTAAGGGATAAAACATGGAAAACTTACCTCCGCCATAAACAGCCAGAAATACTACTTAAATATAAACAATTCAGAAACCTAGCCCAAAAAAAGTCATTAGAAATAAAAAATCTTACTACATCAAACTACAATAAAATCATGCTAAAAATCCCAAACAGTTCTGGGACTCTTATTAATTCCCTCCTCAGCCGAGGTACAAAAAACAACCCCTGTCCAGACATCAGCAAATCTGACCCCGAAATTGCCTCGCTATTCAATACCTTCTTTACGTCTTCTATCGCTGAGCAAACTAAGACCTTTACCAACATTAACCCTCCTCCCCCCCTGCCCAATCTTCCCCTCCCTCATCTCTACACCCTATTTTTGAACTTAAACCCATCTCCACTAATCTAATAAAAAAACTTCTTTATAAACTTAAGCCTTGCTCTAATGCCCCTGAGAGCATTCCATCCTCCTTCCTAAAAATAGCCTCTGATGCTATTGCTCTGCCTATCAGCATCCTGATCAATAGATCACTAAGTGAATCCTATGTACCCAAACTTTGGCGTTCTGCATTTATTCTTCCACTTCGTAAGGGTGGCAAAAATTGTAATGTCTCCAATTTCCGCCCCATAGCCATCGTCTTCCCCCATCTCCAAAATTCTTGAAAAATGTATCCACCTGCAGCTCTTGCCATTCCTTACCAAACACCAGCTACTCTCTCCTACCCAACACGGCTTCTGCCCAGGGCACAGTACTAACACCGCCTTTCTCTCCTTCTTATATTCTGTAAACTCCGCCCATGACTCTGGTAATATGGTATCTTCTGTTCTGCTTGACTTATCCAAAGCCTTTGATACCATCTCTCATACCCACCTTCTAAGCCATCTCTCCAATCTCCACCTCTCTCAAACAACTCTCTCATGGTTCTCTAGCTACCTTTCAAACAGGTCCCAAGCCATGAAATGGGGCCAAGCCACCTCCTCTTTCCTACCCCTACCGGAATACCCCAAGGTTCCATACTTGGCCCATTGCTATTTAATATCTTCATTAATGACTTCCACAAAGCCATTCCTAACACCAAAATTGTGCAATACGCTGATGACTCCACTTTGATCTGCTGCGCCACCAACCTAACAGAGCTCCAGTCTCTGACACAAAAAGCCTTCTCAACCACTGAAAACTGGATGCTCCAAAATCACCTCTCACTAAATGCCAATAGAACAAAAATCCTTCTATTCTCCCCCTCAAAATCCTCCCCTCTTGACAATAACTCCCTCCATATAACCAGTCTCAATAACTTCTCCATCGAGATTGTACCCTCTGCCAAACTTCTTGGTGTCACAATTGATAATCAACTAAACTTTAACACTCATATCCAAGTAAACATCAAGAAAACACACATAAAACTAGGCCTACTTTACAGAAACAACCACTTGCTCTCTCCTTCCACCAGACTAACTCTTGCCTCTACCTACCTCCTTCCCTCTCTTATGTATGGCGCTCCTCTGCTCACTAATTTATCTTCCACACTCACCTCCAAACTTGAAGTTTGTTATAACAAAATTTCCAGATTTGCTACCAATGCCAAATCCTCCTCTCATTACTGCACCGCCCTTCATTCTCTAAACTGGCTTGAACTCCCTAACCTACTTGACTTTCTCCAAATTACCACAGCCCACATATTACTATTCCAACCCACTAACTGCCCTGCTCTATCTAACATTCTACAACCTTATACCCCTCTCAGACCCCTTAGATCCTTTCACCAAAACCTGATCACCGTTCAAAAACCCAAGCGCCCAGCTGGTCAGCTTCTCCTATCCTTTACCCTAGCAAAAAAATGGAATGCTCTACCTTCCTCTCTAAGGACCTGTAACAACCATCTTACCTTCAAAACTCAACTTCATTCCTACCTCTACCTGAACAGGAAATGCAACTGCACTCTTCCACCCCCACCTCTCAAGCCCGCCTCCCCCTTTACTCCAGGCTAACCTTTTCTTCCTACCTTACTCTCAATCCACTGATTCATTTTGTAACTAGATAATAATACCTAGCCTGTATATTAAAAGCCTGTTTGTTTATTTTTCTGAACAATAACTGTAATTGTCTTTGACTTTTTCTTGTTAAAGGAACCCATTGTTTGTACTCTAACTCTTTGATATTTTCATGTAATTAACTTTGCTATGTGGAGCTTTTTTCCCCGGGCCTCCACTGAAAATGGGCTCTTAATGGGGCAAGAAAAATGGCTTTGGCTGCATGTTTTATACCCCTGATGACCTGACATCAAGGAAGAGGAGACAGCAACTGATGCAGGACCCAAGACTTTGCTATTCAGGCCGACTGAGGGCAACCTACCAGCAGATTACCCTAATGTAATGACTGCAACAGTGAATACACTCGAACATCTACATTAATGGTAAGTGTGTACAACTGTACTTTTTTACTCCAGACTTTTTCTGGTACCCAGAAAAGAAAACTCTTGGCACCCTATCCTGGATCTGTCTATTCTCAATGCCTTCCTGGTGGTCCAAAGGTTCAAAATGCTTACTCTCCAACAGCTGCTTCCTATGCTAGCCAAGGACTCCTGGCTAGCCACCCTGGCCTTAAAAGAAGCTTATCTGCACATCCCCATAAGGGAATCTTGCAGGAAATATCTAGGTTTCAGAGCAGACCCTGTGCACTATCAGTTCTCTGCACTTCCCTTTGGCTTATCTACTGTGCCCAGGGTATTCACAAAATGCCTAGCTCCAGCCATTGCATATTGCAGGCAGAGGAAAAATTCAAATTTACCCATACTTGGACAATTGCCTGATTCAGGCAGACAGTCAGGAATTGCTACTCCAGCACCTGACGTTTGTAAAGAGACTTCTAACTTCACTGGGGTACACCATCAATGAAAAGAAATCACATCAGGTACCCAGCCAACAGTTTGTATTAATGGGAGCAAGCTTGAACACATCTTCCCAGATGGCATTCCTCACTCCAGAAAAACAAATTTATTTGACAAAATACTTCAGTCTACTGGCCACCAAAACCCAGCTATCTGCAAGAAAAATTCTGCAAGCCCTAGGGTTCATGGCCTCTTGCATTCTACTAATTCCATATGCAAGACTGCATATGAGGAAACATCAATGGTACTTATAAAGTCTCTGGTGTCAACATTCTCAGGACCTGGAAACAATAATTCCTGTCATTCCTTGCCTAAGGGCAGAGTTCCTTTGGTGAGCAGAGGCCTGCTACCACAACAAAGGACTCCCTTTCACTCAACCCCCTGCCACCCAAATCCTAACAACAGATGCATCAGACTGTGTATGGGGGCTCACATGGCAGGGCAATGTATTCAAGGCAAGTGGAGCCCAAAGCAAACGCACCCGCATATCAATCAAAAAGAAATGTTAGCTATACAGAATGCTCTGACAGCCTTCAAAGACCTTATTCTTTCAGGGCAACTATTGATAAAGACAGACAACATCACAGTTATGTGCTACACAAGCAGGGGGGAACCCATTCCTACCCACTCTTCAGGTTAGCCATGGTTCTGTGGAACACAGCCTTGAGCAGTCAAATGCACCTGCAAGCTCAATTCCTGCATGGCAAACAAAATTCACTGACAGACGACTTAAGCAGAAATCTAATGGACCCACACAAGTGGAAACTGGAACCCAAATCATTCAAGCTTCTGATTCACAGGTGGGGGGCACCAGAGGTGGACCTCTTTGCTTCCCCTCAGAACTGTCAATTGAGCAAATATTGCACCAGAACTCCCCACAGCCAAGCATGAAAGTGGATCCTCTGCCCCTCCTCTTGAAGGTTCTACTAAAGATCAAACAGAACAAGCCAAGGACAACCCTGATTGCACCAGACTGGCCACACCAGCACTGGTACCCACTTTTGCGCAGTCTGACAGTACTGCCATCATGGCACCTGCCTCAGACCCCCTCCCTGCTGTCCCAGCAGGAAGGCCAGATTTTTGCATCCCCAGCTGCAAACCCTGAACCATGCATCTTGGCTCATTCCCTGAACTCATCACCAGCAACCCTCAGTAAATAGGTGCTGGATGTCATCCTTGAGGCAAGGAGGCCTAGTACTAGAAAATCCTATTCAGAAAAGTGGAAAAGATACCGTTCTTGGTGCCAGTCTCAAGGAATGGACAAAAATGTGCCCAGCTTACCTCATATACTAGATTACTTAACAGAAATGCTCCACAAAGGCCTATCCTTCTCTTTAATTAAGATTCGTGCTTCTGCCTTCTCAGCTCATTATAATACTGAGCCACCCCTCTTCTCTAATCCTCTGGTCAATCAGTTCCTGAGAGTAGCCAAAACTTTAAGACCCCCCCAGGAGAGCTCCCACTCCAGCCTAGGACCTTAACTTTGTATTGGAGAAACTCATGCTTCCACCCTTTGAAGCTGCTGCTTCAGTAGATTTAAAATTCCTCTCCTGGAAAACAGCTTTACTTCTAGCCATCACTTCAGCAAGAAGAGTGTCTGAATTGCAGGCCCTTATGGCCGTGGAACCCTTCATCATCTTCCATGCGGACAGGGTTTCCCTCAGGAATAACCCTTCATTTATGCCGAAGGTGGTATCTAGTGTGGCTTTAAACCAATACATTCATTTGCCAACCTTTTTCCCTAATCCTCAGAATAAAGGGAAATGATACTGCACTCCCTGGATGTGCACAGGCAGCTTAGGTTCTATCTGGACAGGACTATACCTTTCAGAAAATCTGACCAGCTGCTAGTCAGCTTTGCTACAGGGACATAGGGCAAGGCCATTTCAAAGCAAACCATTTCTAAATGGATACCACCCTGCATCCACTGTTCTTCGTGTTTCACTGTTGCAGTCATTACATTAGGATTATCTGCTTGCAGTAGCCCTCAATCGGCCTGATTAACAAAGTCTTGGGTCCTGCGTCAGTTGCTGTCCTTTATTCCATGACGTCAGGTCATCAGGGGTATAAAACATGCAGCCGACACCATTACATCAGTCTTTCTTGCCGTGCAGTGCCCGAAGCAGAAGCAGTTCACAAGTGCCGGTCGGCCGACTCCTGAAATTTTCATTTTCGAGTTTCAGAACCGAAGTCTTCAACTTAAAGCTAAGTACCCCGTTGGGGAAACTTTGTCTTGCTCCTTACCGATGTTAGTAAAAGTTAATAATTGCATTACTTGTGGAAAGCAAATACCTCACAAAGATTTTCATTCGTACTGTATTCCTTGCCTAGGCCCTGACCACGACGTACCTTGCTGTCAGTTTTGTGCTTTATTTAATCCACGCACTATCCATTGTCGGTATATTTTTGCTTCTAAATATTTCAGTTCTCGGTATAATTATCTAGAAATGTCGTCTGTTAGCCATCCAATTACCGGGATTCCAAAAAAATGCAAAGATAAAGACAGAGACAGGCCGCCGAGGTCCAAAGCTGCCAACAACGCTTCTCCTAAGCCAGTCGCCAGCTCGCTGGTACTCAGTGAGGCGCTTTCGCAACCCCTGATACCCGCTACTTCTGACTTGCAGGCCTCTACTGAGACCCATTCGGAGTCTGGTATGCCGCGAGATGCTTCAACTGTGGATCCTGCGGATGTCTCTACCTTGGATGGGTCCAGAGCTGCTGTGCAGGCACCGGCTTCTGAGGGTGTATTCAGGCCTACGGACTTGCATATTAAACTGACGCCTCCTTCTTCATTTAGGCCAAAATCTCAAACCATGCCTAAAAAACTGACGCTCAGGCTGCATGCTCAGGCCTCTATACCTAAAAAACAAATGATAAGAATGGCTGAAGATCTTATAACTCTAATCAGAGGAAGCCAACCTCCCCCTTCTAAGAAACCTAGGACTGAAGTTGTTTATGAATCTTCTGACCAGGGTTCTGATTTTTCTGATTCTTCTGATGATTTGGATTTGCCCTTATCTACTTATGAGGATTCTGATGCAGAGGACTCTATTCCCTCTGCTCCCCCCCCCCCCCCCCCCGGAGGATTTTTCTTTTGGTGAAGCCTTACATACTCTAAGGGAGCATTTCTACTGGGAAAGTCAGAATTTTTCTGATTCAAAAAAGAGTCTTGGGGATTTCTTACTCCTGCCTCAGCATAGCCCTTTAGCTATACTTCCTGTACTAGACATTGTTGATGGTGCCTTTTCGGAATCTAGTTTGGCCCCTGATTCTTTGCCTCCTGCTCCCAGAAAACCTGACAGATATTACAGTGTTCCTGATTCTCACAAGTTCGTTTTTAAAAATCCTTTTGCGGATCCAGAGACTATTTCACAGGCGCCCAAGGGCATTAAGGCATCTACTGCTAAAAATCCTACCCCGCTGGATAGATGCGGTAAGAAAGTTTACACTTCTGCAACCTTGGCCGTTAGGTTTTTAAACTGCCAGTGTTATTGGATTGCTTAAACAGAAAATGTTGATTCCTGACTGCGCCGAAAATAAGGAATTACAGGATTTAATGCATTCTGCTGAACAGGTTGGAAAACATACTTTGCAATGTGGATTTGATTCATTAGAATCCTCTTGCAGGGCTGCTGTTACTGGGTCTGTGCTCAGAAGGCATACTTGGCTAAAGGAGCAATCTTTGCCTGATCATGTTAAAGCTAAATTGTTGGATGCTCCCTTAAATCAGGACCGCCTGTTTGGCAACAAGGCTGAGGAAGTTCTTAAAAAGATGGAAGATAAAGCTAAATCTGTGCAAACTGTTAAAGATTTCTTACAGGTTCAGCCTCCTAGATTTAGTAGGCACTGGCCCTCTAAAAATTGGTCCTTTCCAGCCCCTTAGCCAAACCCAGACACACCAGAATCCCCAGGTTTCAGTCCCAAGGGACACACAAGACTAAGCAGTGGGGGGTTTCCGCACCCAAATCTGGGAGTAGTAAGACTCCCCTCTATGGAAAACTTTATCAATGACTTGCTTTTAAAACTTCTAAGCAGTTCCCAACTGAATGCTCCTTTAGGCGGAAAGATTGGTCTGCAGGCCAAAATCTGGGAACGCATTACCCAGGACAAATGGGTTTTAAATATAGTGTCCCAAGGATACAGATTTAATTTCCACACATTACCAACACCAAACGGGTGGACAGATCTACCCCCAAATCAGTGGGCAGAGGCCCAAAATCAAGTACTCTCTCTCTTAAACATGGGGGCTCTTCAGTTGGTACCAGAAGAAGAAAAGGGGAAGGTTTCTATTCGAGACTTTTCCTGGTACCCAGAAAAGGCATTACATGGCGGCCTATCCTGGACCTTTCTATTCTAAACACCTTTCTGGTGATTCCAAAATTCAAGATGCTGACTCTTCACCAGCTGCTTCCTATGCTGGGCAAAGATGCATGGTTGGCAACACTAGACTTAGAAGAAGCATACCTGCTGGTCCCTATCAGAGAGTGTTGCAGAAGATACCTTTGCTTCAAAGCAGGCTACATGCACTATCAGTTCTCTGCACTGCCCTTTGGCTTATCTACTGTGCCCAGGGTATTCACAAAGTGCCTAGCTCCAGTCATTGCATTCTGCAGGCAAAGAAATATTCAAGTATACCCATACCTGGACAATTGTCTTAATTCAGGCAGAAAGCAAGGACATTCTTTTGAATCATCTGGCCTTTGTTCAAGGGGTACTGACTTGTCTGGGGTTCACCATAAATGAAAATAAATCACACCTGGTACCTAGTCAACAAATTATATTCCTGGGAGCAAGCTTGAATACAACTTCCCAGATGGCTTTCATCACGCCAAATAAATGGATTCATTTGACAACTTACTTCAAACAAGTGGCCACAAAAACCCAGCTATCTGCAAGGCAAATACTGCAAGCCTTGGGGTTCATGGCCTCCTGCATTCTTCTAATTCCATATGCAAGGCTGCATATGAGGAAACTACAATGGTATCTCAAAAGCCTATGGTGTCAACATTCACAGGGTCTAGAAGCAAGGATTCCTATCATTCCTTGCCTGCGCCTAGAGTTCCTTTGGTGGGCAGAGGCCTGCCACCAAAACAGGGGACTACCATTCACATTACCCCCTGCCGCCCAAATCTTAACAACAGATGCATCGGACTATGCATGGGGGACTCACCTGGCAGGGAAGCGCATTCAGGGCAAATGGAACCCAAGTCAAATGCACCTGCACATAAATCAAAAGGAAATGTTAGCTGTACAGAATGCTCTGACAGCCTTCAAGGACCACATTCTTCCAGGACAACTAATGGTAAAGACGGACAACACCACTGTCATGTGGTACATAAACAAGCAGGGGGGTACATATTCGTACCCTCTCTGCAGACTAGCCATGGCATTGTGGAACACAGCTTTGATCTACAAGCTCAATTCCTGCCAGAAAAACTAAGTACACTGGCAGACAGACTAAACAGAAACCTCATGGACCCACACGAGTGGAAACTGGAACCAAGGATTTTCAACATGTTGACAAGCAAATGGGGAGCCCAGATATAGGCCTGTTTGCCTCCCCCAAGAACCATCAACTGGACAAATTTTGCACAAGGATTCCCCACAAGCTAGCTTGGAAAGTGGATGCTCTGTCCTTCAGCTGGAAAAACCTATCAGTTTATGCCTTTCCTCCTCTGCCTCTGCTTTCCAAGGTACTACTAAAGAGCAAATAGGACAAGCCAAGGATGATTTTAATTGCACCAGACTGGCCTCGCCAACACTGGTACCCACTCTTGCGCAGTGTGTCATGCTTGGCTCCATGGCACCTGCCTCAGACTCATTCCCTGTTGTCTCAGCAGGAGAACCAGATTCTGGACCCTTGGCTGCAAACCCTGAACCTAGCAGCCTGGCTAATTACCTAATCTCTCCTTTACCATCCCTCAGTAAATCAGTGATGGATATCATTTTAGAGGCAAGGGAGCCTGGTACTAGAAAATCTTATGCTGCAAAATGGAAAAGATTCTCTGCCTGGAATCAGTCTCAAGGGATGAGCGCAGCAGCGCCCAATTTACCTTAGATTCTACAATACTTGACTGAGATGCTTCATAAGGACTTGTCCTTTTCCTCAATCAAAATTCATGCCTCAGCCATTTCAGCTCATTATAGCACAGAGCCTCCCCTCTTCTCTCATCCACTGCTCAAGCAGTTCCTCAGGGGGGCCAAAAATTTAAGGCCTCCCAGGAGAGCTCCAACTCCAGCCTAGGATCTTAACTTTGTCTTGGAGAAACTCACTCTTCCTCCTTTCGAGCCAGCTACTACTGCAGACTTAAAATTCCTTTCCTGGAAAACAGCTTTCCTTTTAGAAATCACTTCTGCATACTTCTACGTCACAAGATGGGTTGCCAACTGGCTTACAGACAGAACTCACACGGTAAGAATAGCGGGCTCCAGGTCTGACTCTAAACCAGTCACAAGTGGTGTCCCGCAAGGCTTGGTTCTGGGACCCCTATTGTTCGGCATATATTTCTCAGATGTACAGGCAAACACAAGAGGACTATGGCTAACCAAGTTCACCGATGACTGCAAACTGGGAGCCATAATTGACTCTCCGGCTGACACGGACATCCTTCAAAAAGGCCTTACTGAGACAGACACCTGGTGTCAAAGTCATGGCCTCAAGCTAAATGCCAAAAAAGCATAGTCATCCCGTTTGGGAAAAACAAAGCACCCACGAATTACCACATATGCAGCAGCCCCTTAATACAGAAGAGGTAATAAGAGATCTGGGGACCCAGGTAGATAGTAATCTCTCCTTTGATAATAATATTGCCAAAGTAGTTAGGAAATCCTTCTATGTGGCCCATCTAATTGCTAAGGGGTTCGCATCTAGAAATAAAGAGGTTATAGTGCCCCTCTACTCGTCACTCATCAGACCCATCATAGAGTACAATGCCCCATTTGGGATGTACCTTACAAGACACTTCCAACAGCTTGAAAGACTACAAAAGCACCTCACCAAGAGTATTACTGGCCTCAAACATATGTCCTATGCAGCCCGACTGAAAAAACTCCGGCTGTACTCAGTGGCATATCGCTTACTCAGAGGTGATCTCTGCCTGACTTACAAAGCCATGACCACCTCAGAATTGATGGACATGCTCCACCTAAAGAAATCCAAGTCACTGCGAGCTAAACGCTCTAGTGAGCTAAACCTCGCCACAACAATAAATAGAACATGCTGGAGGGATAGATTCCTGTCAGAGAGACTCCCCATGCTTTGGAACAAAATTCCTAACTACATTAGGCAGAGCCCCTCACTAACACTCTTAAAGAGAAGCCTTGATGAGTGGATGGGTAACAGAAAATACACCCCTGGGATCACTTCATTAGCTGTGCTTGACAGAGGCTCAGTTAATTAATCAATGGGGCGGCGAAAGCTGACACACTCTGGCTAGGCTTATAATTGCCCTCGGGCAGATAGCCTAATACCTACCTATGAACCTAAGAAGGGTATCTGAGTTACAGGCCCTTATGGCAGTGGAACCTTTCATCATCTTTCATGCGGACAGGGTGTCCCTCAGAACCATTCCTTCCTTCATGCCCAAGGTGATATCCAGTGTGGCTATTAATCAGTCCATTCATTTGCCTACCTTCTTTTCTAACCCACAGAACAAAGGGGAATGGATACTGCACTCTTTAGATGTGCACAGACAGCTTAGATTCTACTTGGATGGGACTAAACCTCAAAGGAAATCTGAACAACTGCTGGTGGCATTTGCTGCAGGGACAGAGGGGAAAGCTATTTCAAAGCAAACCATTTCAAAATGGATAGGCCACTGCATTCATTTCTGCTATAAGCGCCATGGAAAACCTATCCCACAGGGCATCAGACCCCATTTAACCAGGGCTGCATCTACCTCTACAGCCTTTCTCAGGGGCTTCCCTACTAGGGACCTCCTAGAAGCTGCCACCTGGAGTTCTGTACATACTTTCACCAAGCATTATCATTTGCCGGTTTACTCTAAATCCAGAGCTGGTTTTGCCACTGCAGTCTTGCAGGGCCTTATAGCTGGTCCTAATTCTCTTTAAGTTCCTCCTCCCAACCTTAGCTTTGAGAATCTACCCAAATGTAATGACTGAAACAGGGAAACACGAAGAACATAGTACAATTGTGTACACTTACCATAAATGTAGATGTTTCAGTGTATTCAGTGTTGCAGTCCTGGTTACCCTCCCTCCAGCCCCCTTTCTTCTTTTGGCTATACCTCTACTCTCACTTTGCTTAAAAAGCTTTTTGGTGTATTTACTTTTTTGTTGGAGATATATCCTTGTATTTATAGATTTAATTGCTTCCCATTAGGGGGGCACCTGACATCTGGGGAAAGAAAAACTGATGTAATGGCATCGGCTGCTTGTTTTATACCCCTGAAGACCTGATGTCATGGAAGATGGGACAGCAACTGACGCAGGACCCAAGACTTTGTTAATCAGGCCAACGGAGGGCTACTGCAAGCAGATAACCCTAATGTAATGACTGCAAGAGTGAATACATTCGAACATCTACATTTATGGTAAGTGTACACAACTGTACCTTTCTGCTACAAGCACCATGGGAAGCCTTCCCGACAGGGGATCAGAACACATTCCACTAGGGCTACATCAACCTCTACAGCATTTCTCAGAGGAGTCCTTACCAGGAACATCCTGGAAGCTGCAACCTGGAGCTCTGTACATACATCAAGCATTACCACTTACCTCATCATCTTCTTTCGGCTGTTCCCGTTAGGGGTTGCCACAGCAGATCACCGGTTTCCATTTATTCCTGTCCTCTGCATCTTGCTCTGTGACACCAACCACCTGCATGTCCTGTCTCACCACATCCATAAACCTTATCTTAGGCCTTCCTTTTTTCCTGTTACCTGGTAGCTTCATCCTTAGCATCTTTTTCCCAATATACTTAGCATCCCTCCTCAGCACATGTCCAAACCAACGTAATCGTGCCTCTCTGGGTTTGTCTTCAAACCTTCCAACCTGGACTGACCCTCTAATATACTTATTCCTAATCCTGTCCACCCTCGTCACACCCAGTGCAAATCTTAACATCTTTAATTCTGTCACATCCAGCTCAAACTCCTGCCTTTTTGTTAATGCCACTGTCTGCAACCCATATAACATAGCTGGTCTCACTACCCTCTTGTAAACCTTCCCTTTCACTCTTACAAGTACTCGTCTGTCACAAAACCACTCCTGACACTCTTCGCCACCCACTCCATCCTGCCTGTACTCTCTTCTTCACCTCTCTTCCACACTCACCGTTACTCTGAACTATTGACCCCAAGTATTTAAACTCATCCACCTTCGCCACCTCTACTCCTTGCATCCTCACCATTCCTCTATCCTCCCTCTCATTCACACACATTACCACTTACCTATCTTTTCCAAAACCAGAGCTGGATTTGCCACAGCAGTCTTACAGGGCCTGCTTGCCAGCCCTAATGCATCTTAACTGCCTCCACCCATCCTCAGCTTTGGGAATCAACCCAAATGTGATGACTGCAACAGTGAAACACGAAGAACATAGTACAGATGTTCTTCGTGTTTCACTGTTGCAGTAATCACATTTGCGTTATCTGCTTGTAGGTAGTTCTCAGTCGGCCTGATTATTAGAGTTTTGGGTCCTGCGTCGGTTGTTGTCTCATCTTCTATGACGTCAGGTAGTCAGGGGTATAAAGCATGCAGCCGACGCTATTACATCAGTCTTTCTTGCCGTGCGGTGCCCGAAGCAGAAGCAGTCTGCAAGTGCCAGTCGGCCGACTCCTGAAATTTTTGTTTTCGAGTTTCAGATCCTAAGTCTTCAACTAGGCTAAGTACCCCGTTGGGGAATCTTTTTCTTGCTCTAAACCGATGTCAGAAAAAGTTAACAATTGTGTTTCTTGTGGAAAGTAAATACCTCATAGAGATTTTCATTCGTACTGCATTCCTTGCCTAGGCCCAGACCACGACATACCTCGCTGTCGGTTTTGTGTCTTATTCAAACCTCATACTATTCATCGTCAGTTCATTTTCACATGTAAATATTTTGGTACTCTGTTCAATTATCCAGAAATGGCTTCAGTAAACCACCTGATTACCGCTATTCCAAAAAAACGCTTAAGATAAAGACAGAGACAGACTGCATAGGACCAAAGCTGCCGATGCTTTTCCTAAGCTAGTCGCCAGTTCGCCGGTACTCACTGAGGTGATTTCGCAGCCCCTGATACCCGCTACTTCAGATTCACAGGCATCTATTGAGACCCATTCGGAGTGTGGTATGCCGTGAGATGCTTCTTCGACAGTGGAACCTGTGGATGTCTCTACCTTGGATGGGTCCGGAGCCGCTGTGCAGGCACCGGCTTCTGAAGGTGTATTCAGGCCTACTGACTTGCATATTAAACTGACGCCATCTTCTTCTTCAAGGCCTAAAACTTGATCCATGCCCAGCAAACCAATGCCCAGACCACATGGTCAGGCCCCTATGCCTAAAAAACAAATGATAAGAATGGCTGAAGACCTTAATTACTCTAATCAGTGGAAGCCATCCTTCTCCCTCTAAGAGACATAGAACTGATTTTCCTTCTGATTCTTCTGGTCAGGATTCTGAAATTTCTGTTTTTTCTGATGACCAGGATTTGTCATTATCTACCTATGAGGATTCTGATGCAGAGGACTCCATTCACTCTGCTTCCCCTCCAGAGGATTTCTCATTTGGTGAAACTTTGCATACTCTTAGGGAGCATTTCCGGTGGGAAAGCCAGAATTACTCTGACTCCAAAAAGAGGCTTAGGGAATTCTTACTCCAGCCTCAACACGGGCCTTTATCTATCCCTCCTGTACTGGACATTGTAGATGATGCCTTCTTGGAATCTAGCCTGGCCCATGACACCTTACCTCCTGCTCCCAGAAAACCTGATGGGTATTACAGGGTACCTGACTCTCACAAGTTCCTCTTTAAAAAATCCTACTGCGGATCCTGAGACCATTTCACAGGGACGAAAGGGAATTAAGGCCACTACTGCCAGAAATCCTAACCCGATAGAGATTCCAGGGCGCTGGATAGATGGGGTAAGAAGGTATACAGTTCTGCAATGTTAGCCATTAGGGCTGTAAACTGCCAGGTGTTCTTCGTGTTTCACTGTTTTTAGTCATTACATTTGGGTTATCCTGTTGGCAGGTTGCCCTCAGCCGGCCTGAATTCCAAAGTCTTGGGTCCTGCGTCAGCCGCTGTCGCCCCTTCCCTGACATCAGGTCGTCAGGGGTATAAAAGAAGCAGCCAACGCCATTTTCTTCAGTCTTTCTTGCCGCGCAGAAGCAGTTCGCAAGTGCCGGTCGGCCGACTCCTGAGATTTTCTGAAGTATCATCAGCATATTATTGGATTGCTTAAACAGAAAATGATGTTGATTCCTGACTCTGCTGAAAATAAAGAATTACAGGATTTACTGCATTCTGCTGAACAAGTGGGAAAACATACTTTGCAATGTGGTTTTGCTTCATTAGAGGCATCTTGCAGGGCTGCTGTCACTGAGTCTGTACTTAGAAGGCATGCTTGGCTTAAGGAACTATCTTTGCCAGATCATGTTGAAGCTAAATTAATGGGTGCTCCCTTAAATCAAGACCGCCTGTTTGGCAACAAAGCAGAAGACGTACTTAAAAAGATGGAGGAAAAAGCTAAATCTATGCAAACTGTTAAAGATTTCCTGCAAGTACAGCCTCCCAGATTTAGTAGGCATTGACCCTCTAAGAATTGGTCCTTTCCTGTCTCTTCCAGGCCTTCTCAGTCTAAACCCAGAACCAGCAGAACACCCAGGCTCCAGCCCCAGGGTGTTCACAGGGCTAAGCAGTGGGGAGCTCCCACTTCCAAAGCAGGGAGTAGTAAGACTCCCCCCTATGGTAAATTGTCTCAATGACTTAACTTTAAACCTTCCAAGCCCTGCTCAACTGACTGTTCCTTTAGGGAGAAAGATCGCCCTGCATGCAAAAAATTGGGAACTCATTAGCCAGGACAAATGGGTTCAAAATGTAGTTTCCTAAGGATAGAGATTCCACTTCCACTCCTTACCAATCCCAAACGGTTGGCCAGACCTACCCCCAAATCAGTTGGCAGAGGCTCAAAAGCAGGTTCTCTCTCTTTTAAGTGTCAGGGCTATTCAACCTGTCCCACAAGAAGAATGGGGCAAGGTTTTTACTCAAGGCTTTTCCTGGTACCCAGGAAAGAAAATTCCTGCAATCCTATCCTGGACCTGTCTTTTCTGAACACATTTTTGGTAATCCCAAAATTCAAGATGCTAACTCTTCATCAGCTGCTTCCCATTCTAGGCAAAAATGCCTGGTTGGCAACACTGGATTTAAAGGAAGCCTACCTGCACATCCTAATAAGGGAATCTTGCAGAAGATGCCTATGCTTCAGAGCAGGCTACATGCTATCAGTTCTCTACACTGCTCTTTGGCTTATCTACTGCACCCAGGGTATTCACAAAGTGCCTAGCTCCAGTCATTGCATTTTGCAGGCAAAGAAATATTCAAATATACCCATACCTGGACAATTGTCTAATTCAGGCAGAAAGCCAGGACATACTATTAAATCATCTAGCATTTGTAAAGAAATTGCTAACTTCTCTGGGGTACACCATAAATGAAAAGAAATCAAATGTCGTACCTTGCTAACAAATTGTATTCCTGGGAGCAAGCTTGAATGCAACTTCCCAGATGGCCTACCTCACGCCAGAGAAACAAGTTCATTTGACAGCCTACTTCAAACTACTGGCCACAAAGACCCAGTTATCTGCAAGGAAAATACTGCAAGCCCTGGGGTTCATGGCCTCTTGCATTCTACTTATTCCATATGCAAGACTGCATATGAGGAAACTCCAGTGGTATCTAAAAAGCCTATGGTGTCAGCATTCTCAGGATCTAGAATCAATTATTCCTATCATACATTGTCTAAAGATAGAGTTTCTTTGGTGGGCAGAGTCCTGCCACCAAAACAAGGGACAGACATTCACTCTACCCCCTGCCGCCCAAACCCTAACAACAGATGCATCAGACTATGCATGGGGGGGGGGGCTCGCTTGGCAGGGCAGTGCATTCAGGGCAAATGTAACCCAAGTCAAATGCACCTGCATATCAATCAAAAAGAAATGTTAGCTGTACAGAATGCTCTGACAGCCTTCAAGGACCATATTCTTCCAAGACAATTATTGGTAAAGATGGGCAACACCACTGTTATGTGGTACATAAACAAGCAGGGGGGGACCCATTCATACCCTCTCTGCAGACTAGCCATGGCTCTGTGGAACACAGCCTTGAGCTACCAAGTGCACCTACAGGCTCAGTTCCTGCCAGGAAAGCTAAATACACTGGCAGACGAACTAATCAGAAATCTCTTGGATCCAAACAAGTGGAAACTGGAACCAAAAGATATTCATCATGTTGAGAAATAAATGGGGGGAGCCCAGAGATAGACCTGTTTGCCTCCCCTCAGAACTACCAATTGGACAAATTCTGCACAAGGACTCATCACAAACAAGCTTGGAAAGTGGATGCCCTGTCCTTCACCTGGAAAAAACTATCAGTTTATGCCTTTCCCCCTCTGCCTCTTCTCTCCAAAGTGCTACTAAAGCTCAAACAGGACAAACCAAGGAAAATACTGATTGCACCGGACTGGCCACGCCAACACTGGTACCCCCTCTTGCACAGTGTGTTGCTGCTGGCACCATGGCACCAGGCTCAGATCCCTGCCCTGCTGTCTCAGCAGTAGGGCCATATTCTGCACCCACAGCTTCAAACCCTGACCCTTACAGCCTGGCTTAATTACCTGACCTCTCCGTTACCATCCCTCAGTAAGTAAGTGATGGATGTCATTCTGGAGGCAAGGAGGCCTAGTACTAGAAAATCCTATGCTGAAAAATAAAAAAAGATTCTGTTCCTGGAGCCAAACTCAGGGGATGGGCACAGCAGCACCCATTTTACCCCATATTCTTCAATACTTAACTGAGATGCTTCACAAAGGCCTTTCCTTTTCTTCCATCAAAATTCATGCCTCAGCCATTTCAGATCATTACAATACAGAGCCACCCCTCTTCTCTCATCCACTGCTGAAGCAATTCCTCAGAGGGGCCAAAAACTTAAGACCACCCAGGAGAGCCCCTGCTCCAGCCTGGGACCTTAACTTTGTATTGGAAAAGCTCACTCTTCCTCCCTTTGAGCCAGCTGCAAATGCAGAGTTGAAATTCCTTTCTTGGAAAACAGCCTTCCATCTAGCCATCACTTCAGCAAGAAAGGTGTCTGAATTACAAGTCCTCATGGCAGTGGAGCCTTTCATCATCTTTCATGCAGACAGGGTGTCCCTCAGGACCAATCCCTCCTTTATGCCCAAGGTGGTATCCAGTTTGGCCCTTAATTAGTCCACTCATTTGCCAACCTTCTTTTCTAATGCACAGAACAAAGGGGAACGAATACTGCACTCCTTGGCCGTGCACAGACCACTTAGATTTTACTTGGACAGGACTAAGCCTCTCAGGAAATCTGAACAGCTGTTGGTAGCATTTGCTGCAGGGGCAAAGGGGAAGGCCATTTCAAAGCAAACCATTTCTAAGTGGATAGGCCATTGCATTCATTTCTGCTATAAGCACCATGGAAAACCTACCCCACAGGGATAAGACCACATTCAACCAGGACTGCATCTACCTCTACAGCCTTTCTCAGAGGTGTCCCTACCAGGGAACATGCTAGAAGCTGCTACCTGGAATTCTGTACATACCTTCACCAAACATTACCACTTGCCAAGTTTTTCTAAATCCAGAGCTGGCTTTGCCACTGCAGTCTTGCAGGGCCTTTTAGCTGGTCCAGATGCTATGTAATTGCCTCCTCCCATCGTTAGCTTTGGGACTCTACCCAAATGTAATGACTGCAACAGTGCAACACGAAGAACATAGTACAGTTGTGTACACTTACCATAAATGTAGATGTTCGAGTGTATTCACTGTTGCAGTCCTGGTTACCCTCCCTCCAGCCGCCTGACTTCTATTGACTATACCTCTATTCTTGCTTACTATGTTTAAAGGTTTTTGGTGTATTTGCTTTTTGGTTGGAGGTGTAACCTTGTATATAATTGCTCTCCATTATGGGGGCACCTGACATCTGGGGCAAGAAAAACTGATGTAATGGCGTCAGCTGCATGCTTTATACTCCTGACTACCTAATGTCATGGAAGATGAGACAACAACTGATGCAGGACCCAAGACTTTGATAATCAGTCTGACTGAGGGCTACCTGCAAGCAGATAACCCAAATGTGATGACTGCAACAGTGAATACACTCGAACATCTACATTTATGGTAAGTGTACACAACTGTACTTTATTCCATCTGCAGTCAGAGCCCCCCCCCCCCCCCCCAAAGAGCACATACATTTCTAGAAGAACTCCATGGCTGATACTGCATTGGTGATCAGCAGAGCAGATTTGGAGAAATTAGTACACCTTAGATACCCTAGATATTGGAATGTTCAGTTAACAATGCATCTGACCCCAATACCAGGGAAAGAGATAACACATGGTATCTCAACATGCAGGGTCAGAATTGTGAGGCTAGCTCAGACGGCTGCCAAAGTACACTGATCCTGTGTAAACTGTACGTTTAAGGCTGCAGATGACTTTGCCTGCATTGTTACACTTGACAGATATGCATCCCTACATATGTTTCCAGTGTAACAATGATGACTTTACCAGCATTGTTACACTGGAAACATTTGTAAGGATGCATACCCTAGGGCGTGTACAAGCCTAGCCATAACAATTCCCTGGCTATTTCTTCTCACAATATTTACTTCCCTGGAACCCTGTCTAGCAGGGTGACTGATGTGATCCCCGGGGTGAATTTCCTATCTCCCATCCAATCGTAAAGGTTCCTTTTGAAGAGGACCAAAGAGGCACTCTGCTTGACATGTATGTGCAGTCTGTTCCAGAGTCTCGGGAGTCTCTGGGTGAGGAACCTTTCCCTCCAGCATGTTGTGATAACAAGGCTTAGCTCCCTGGAGTGTGTGGCTCTGAGGGACTGGGATTTCTTTAAGTGTAGCATGTCCAACAGCTCTGGGTTTGACATGGCCTTGTATGTTAAGCAGAGGTTGCCTCTGAGTAGATGATATGTGACAGAGTATAGCTGGAGTTTTTTTAAACGGTCAGCATAGGGCACCTGCTTTAGGCCTGTGATTCTTTTAGTGAGGTACTTCTGTGACCTTTCCAGCTGTTGCAGATGTCTCGAGAGGTACATACCAAACAGGGCATTGTATTGTATAATGGGGTCTAATAAGGGATGAGTACAGTGAGACAATGACTTCCTTTTTTCTGGATGAAAAGCCCTTAGTGATGAGGTGTGCCACATAGGATTTCCTGACTGTTGTGGCAATGTGGTTATCGAAGGTGAGACCACTGTCCACCTGTGTCTCTAAGTCTCTTATCACACTTTCGGTGTTTAGTGTACTACCATCTATGTGGTAATTCATGAGTACATCTTTTTTCCCAAAGAGGATAACTGTACATTTCTTGGCATTGAGTTTGAGACCATGGCTCTGGCACCAAGCTTCTGTTTATGTAAGGCCCTTTTGTAGAATATCCACATCATTTGGGGATTCAGTAATGGCTCCCAGTTTGCAGTCATCTGTGAACTTTGTTAGCCAGAGTCCGTTAGTGTTGACCTGTATTTCAGAGAAGTAGGTGCTAAACAACAGCGGTCCCAGGACTGAACCCTGAGGTACTCCACTTGTCTGGAGCTGGATTTGGAGTCGGCTAATTTTACAGTGTGGGTTCTGTCAGTAAGCCGGTTGGCAACCCATCGAGTGACGTAGGGATTTTAATGCCCAGCTTTGTAAGTTTATCAATTATTCCAGAGTGGGGGGTGGTGTCGAACGCCTTGGCGAGGTCCAGATAGGCTGTGTGGACCGCCTTACCCTCATCTACAGCTCTGGAGACTGATTTGAAGAAGTCATTCAGGTTCAGGAGACACGATCGGCCCTTTATGAACCCAAACTGGGTGGGATCCAGTGTTTGAAGGTTGCCAATGTCTTTGTTTATAAGTTCCATGATAATAGGTTCCATGGCTCTGCATATCAGGCTTGTCAGACTAATGGGGCAGTAGTTCCCAGAATCCAAGGTGGATCCCCCTTGTGGAGTGGGATAACTGTAGCTGTGCACCACTCAGTGGGCACGAAGCCTGTGGTGAGGCTATGATTAAAAATGCACTTAGGTGAGGTGCCAGTTCATTTTGTAGTTCATGTAGTACACAGTCCGGGATGTTGTCTGGTCCCATGGATGCTGTATTCTTAGCTTTGGAGAGTGTGGTTTTTACCTGTGTGGCTGTTATTAATGGAATTTGACAATCTTTCGGTGTTGAGATGGGCCTTTTAGGGGGTGGGGGGGATGAAGTTGGCACTGAATCGCTCTGCCAGGATATTGGCAATACCCTTAGGATCAGTATATTTAATGCTATTCTGTTGTAGCTCAGACCAGATCTGAGCATTGCCATTTAGATTCTTGACATAGCTATAGAATGCCTTGTGGTTGTCTTTGGAATTTTCATCAATTTTATTTTTGTAACTAGCTTTGGATGATTTTATGAGGGATCTCAGCTTCTTACTGAGGCTCATAAGGGAGTTTTTTGCATCCTGGGGTTTTCCTCTTTTCTGCAACAGTTTCTTCCTTTTGTTGTAAAGTTTGTTTATGGCAGGGGACCACCAGATTGGCTTCCGTTTTTTGGAGGAGAGTGTCTTGGTTCTATTTGGGATGGGACGACTCGTGCATGAGTGGATGTGCTCGCAACAGTGCCTTAGTGTAGGATTCAGCAGTCGAACTTTCAGTTCCTGTCACTTCTGACTTGAGTAGCATGAAGTTGGCTTTGGAGAAGTTTTTTCAAAAGTTTCAGTACTGGGGGGTGGGAGAGGGATGTGGATTAAGGGTGATTAGCTTATGGTCAGACCTGACCAACGAGGGAGAGCCCATAGGTGTGGAGCATCAATTTCCCATGTTGGTAATGACCAGGTCTAGGATATTGGAGCCCCTGGTGGGACTATGGATTAGTTGATCCAGGGCATTGGTAAAGGTGTTGGTACACGAGTAGTTTTCCCAGTTAATGGCAGGGTAGCTGAAATCACCTAGTATTAGGGTGTTTGGTTGTATCTTAATATTTTCCAGTATGTTTAGAAAGGTGTAGTGAGAATTTTGGGGCATGGTGGAGGATCTGTAGCAAGCTGCAATTTGGACTGCAGTCTTACCTAGTGTTAGTTGCACCTGGAGAATTTCAGATGCATTGTGTTGGGCAATTAGCCTGGTGGTGTGAATATCCTTGGTGAGTATGGACACTCCTCCACCTTTAGCATTTTTTCCTGGTTTGGTGGCCGAAAAGTGTGGTAAGAGTTGTAACCTGGTATTGCATGGGTGTTCTCTGGAGCCTTGAACCAGGTCTCAGTTAGTGCACAGATATCGATGTTCTCCATTTTTAGGAGTGCCTCGGGAGAGTGCATTTTGAGGTTTAGACTTCTAGCATTGAGTAGCATTACCTTCAGATTTTGCATGCTTATATCTGTTGTGGTGGTGGTTTTGTCATTTGAACTTTGCCTAAAAAAAGGCACTATAGGGGTGGCAAGAGCCTTAGCCTGTAACCTGAATCCCAGGAGCGACAGGTGCAGACCATCTCTGGAAAAGCATTGTGGTTTGTCGATCATGTCGTCCCAGGCAGACAGATACTGGAGCCCCCTTGAATGATACCAGAAGCTTAGCCAATTGTTGAAGTCAATCATTTTGTCCTTATACTGTGGTATCATTCTGTGCGAAGGCAGGATGCTACTCAGGGCTAGGGTCATAACTGCCTGGGCCACATGATCCGAGAGCTCTTCCATGTCTCTTTTCATGTAGTCCAGGGAGGTATGTCTCAAGTCATTCACTCCAACATGGACAATGACAGAGTCATATTTGTACTTGTTGTGGAGTGGCTTGAGTGCATGTGTTATGTGGCGGATCCTGGCACCCATTAGGCAGCTGACAGTAACTTTCTCCTTGTTCAGCCTAGTGAGTGGGACATCAGTGTGCCTGACTATAGAGACACCTATGACTAAAATGTTGGGTACGTTCTCTTGCCTTAGAGGCTGCTGTTGGGTGTCACACTGGTGTTGTGAGCTATGTGGCTCTTTGGTGTTTGCATTTCAGCTTCGGAGGTCCTTGTTGCTTGGGCAGGTTACTGTTAAGGGCCTCCATATATGTGGGTTTAGTGTTGCTGTGTGTGGTTGTTGATGGTGTGGGTTTTGAAGGGCTATGTGTTGCTTGAGGTGTAGTGCAGGTGTTAACCTTCTCCTCTTGACTGTCTAGCACAATCTTGGCTGGAGAGAGCTTTGCTTCCAGTTTGGCTATGTAAGTGCATCTCTCGCAGGTTGTAGTGTTGGGTGGTAGGATGATAGGGTTGTCTGTGTACATGAGGCAATTGCTGCATTGCCCCACTATGCCCAGATTCACCAGGTGGACAGGAGAAATCACTGGAAGATGACCCTTGGACATGCCTGGTTTGGTGCTTTTTTGTATAGTACAAGAGCTGTTTTCCTTTACCTTAACAAGGTACTTTGCAGTTATAGGCTGTTTAGTGCCTACAATTAATTTCTCCTTATTAACAAGGAGAGTTGAGTGCTTGTATCACTTTAAGGCTTCCTAGTGCTTTGCAGCAGGTTTTAGAGGAAGTGCTAGTCACAGGGATGCTTAAAGGTAAGATGAAAAAACATGGTTTATCCTAAACAGTGCAGTGTGCACTAGAGGAGTTAGATGTGAAACTAGGTAACTTAAGTTTTGCCTGCCTAAAAAGTTAAGTTTTAGTAGAGAGTCACTATTTTTAAAATGGCAAGATAGATAGAAAGAGGGTGGTCACTTTTGTATTCTGGTACTATGGAATACAGTAGGACCATAACCAGAAGTTATAGCCCCGCTAACAGAGAGCTGCTGTTTTGTCTGCCATTGCAGGACTTGTTCAGAAAGCGTGAAAGAGAAACATAAAACCCTACAGTTAGCGAAGCAAGTTTGTCAACCTCTCCATGTCTAAATACTGTAGGACTTATCCCAACAAACAGTGATCTTTTTTTAGAAAACAGACTTGGGTTCACACATGCAAAAGAAAAAGATAGCTCTGAAGAAGATACCAGTCTTTGACATAAGTAGAAGGGACAATTGCTCTTTAGCCAGTGTACAGTTCCACCAGCTGTGGCTGTCCCCCTTGATCTTCATTTTCCTGTTGCCCCACCTCTTGGGTGTGGCGATGGTAGGATTGAGTATTAGACATTGTAAATAGAGGTTGTGTAGTGCAGATGTGGCAGCTTCCTCCCTCCAGATGCATTCTTCATGTACATTGGCATGAACTGTTTATAATCCATCTTCAGAAGATATTGCAATGGCTAGCATGTGAAGGACGGGGTGCTTCTCAGACTGTTTACTGTGCCCAAAGAGGAGAATTTGTAGAAGCCCATGCTGGATCTGGTAATCACAAACAGATGTATGGTGGTCAGAAAGTTCAGAAAAGGCCCCATCAGTCACTATGCCTATGACGGTGCTTACCTGTTTATACTGAATCATAGAGCAGACAGAAGGTTCCTCAGATCTGCATTTGGGAACTTCCACTATCTGTTCATGTCCCTACCGTTTAGTCTCACTATTGTGTCTGGGGTCATTGTCAGACACAGTAGTGAGGCTAAAGGGTAGGGACATTAATCCTTAACTTGATGATTATTGAGGACATCCTGCGGAGGGACATTAATCCTTAACTTGATGACTGAGTGAGGACATCCTGCTGAGGGACTACAGAAGACTATCTGTTTTTTCACAGAGAACCTGTATCTCTCGCTAAACTTTTAAAATCCAGCCACCTTCTCTTACACCAGTTCACACCAGGGAGCATTCTTGAACACAACAACCTACAGTCCCTTCATTTAGCATTTTTGAACACAGCAAGTTGCAGTATCCCTTCCTTTAGAAAAGATCTCTGACATGAGAATGTTTTTATAGTACATACTGCAGAAATAGGCCCTAACAGGAGGAACTTTACCATAGGCACTGGGATACATCATAGGTGTGTCCCAGGCTGATGACCACATGGACCTTTTTAAGCCAATCCATGCATCCCAAATTTCTGACAAGTTCTGATACCCTTGATAAGTGCAAGCAGAGGCTTGGGAGATGAAACATTTATGAGCAGGGACCTGGGAGATGAACCATTTATGGGCTGCCTGTGTCCTTTAGACACATAGGTGCCAAACATACAGCTCAGCAAGCTCCTGCCTGGTGCCCTGCAGAGTTTTGCAGCAGCAGAGAGACAAAAGAGAGACTTTGACATGATTAAGTATAATTTTTCTGCATTTTCTTGCTGCCTTTAGCTAATTCTGCCTAAAACACAGATTATTTAGAGTTTCTGTGTTTTAAAAAGCTTGTTTCAGCTACATATTGTACTTATTTTAATGCCTGCACTTTAGCAAAGTTTAAATTACCTGTTTAATTGTTGTAGGCTACACATTCAAGTGTGATAGCCATTTCTGTGCATTTAAAGTGTTTTTTGATTGTATCTGCTTTATTTTCTGAAAAAACAAAAAAAAAATACTTGTTTTCCTGCCTTTCTAAGATAGTATAGTCCAGTTTTCAGGCTACTGCTGAAATCAGGGCTGTGATACTAGTTTCTGAGTTGCCCATACCTTACTTGGATAGAAGGAAGTTTCTCTATTCACCTGTGAGAGGGGGAGCTTTGAGCAGCCTATCTGTCCCTGGAGGAGTGGTTTCAGCCCAGAAATTAGTAGTTTATTGGGCATTTTGGTCCAATTTCTATCTCTTTCACTTCCCTGCTATAAAACCCACATGTGCAAGGTTTATGTGCTTGTATACAGCTCAGCAAGCTCCTGCTTGGTGCCATGCAGAGCTCTACAACAGCAGAGAGAGACAAAAGAGCGACTTTGGAGTGATTAAGTATCATTTTTCTGCATTTTCTTGCTGCCTTTAGCTAATTCCGGATAAAATGCCAATTTATTTTAGAGTATCTGTGATTTAAAAAGCTTGTTTCAGCTACATATTGTACTTATTTTGTAGCCTGCACTTTAACAACGTCATTTTTGTGTTTAAATTACCTGTTTAACTGATGTAGGCTACATACTCAAGTGTGATAGCCATTTCTGTGCATTTAAAGTGTTTTATTTATTGTATCTGCTTTATTTTCTGAAAAAAAACAAAAAAAAACTTTTTTTCCCACCTTTCTAAGCTAGTATAGTCCAGTTTTCAGGTTAGTGCTGAATTCAGGGCTGTGTTACAAGTTTCTCTGTTTTGCCCATACCTTACTTGGATAGAAGGAAGTTTCTCTGTTCATCTGTGAGAGAGGGGAGCTTTGAGCAGCCCATCTGTCCCTGGAGGAGTGGTTTCAGCCAAGAAATTAGTAGTTTAGCGGCCATGTTGGGCTAATTTCTCTCTCTTTCATTTCCCTGCTATAAAACCCACATTAGCGTGGTTTTGAGTGCCAGCTAGCTAGGGTATAACTATTCCCAGCTCCACAAAGTAGACAAACATTCAACTTAAGCACTCAAACCATTCACTTCCCAGCCTGGCACTTGCTCAAAGCTCATAGCAAGCACTAATAAACCTTAGCACTAGATCCCCCCATACTGTAGAGAAGGACAAGGCTCTCTATTCGACCTTGCCAGCCAATCAGTAAAACAGCTCACTGTACCTATCCAGGCATGTCCAAAGGGCAGTTTCAGGTGTACTCTCCGGTCCAACTGGTGAATCTGGGCATTTTGAGGCAATGTTACAACTGCCTCATGTACACAGACAACCCTCTCCTCCTACCACCAAACAATAATACATGCGAGAGATGCAATTATACAGCCAAACTGGAGGCTAAGCTCTCTCAACCCAAGACTGGACCAGACAGTCAAGAGGAGAAGGGAATTACCTGCTTCACACCACCAGTCTCACTTTGATCTATGAAACCAGCACCGGCAAAAAAAACACATAAATACACGAAAACATACTCTGAGGCTCTAAACAAAAATCTGCAAAAGCAACAGAGACCTCCAAAGCAGACATCCAAGCAACCTCCATCCCCAACACAAACCATGAAACACATACTTCACAAAACCAGAGTGCCACACAGTCATAGCCCTTAAGGCAAAATAGCATGCCCAACACACTAGTAATAGGTGACTCTATAGTCAGGCACACTGAAGTCCCACTCACTAGGCTGAACAAGGAGAAGGTTACTGTTAGCTGCCTGTTGGGTGCCAGGATCCGCCACATAATACAAGCACTCAGGTCACTCCAGAACAAGTACAAATACGACTCTTTTCATTGTCCATGTTGGTGTGAATATCCTGAGCTGTACCTCCCTGGGCTGCATGAAAAGAGACATGGAAGAGCTCTCTGATCACATAGCCCAGGCCGGTATGATCCTGATCCTGAGTAGCATCCTGCCCTCACTAAGAATGATACCACGGTATAAAGAAAAAATTATCAATTTAAACAATTGGCTAAGCTTCTGGTGTCATTCAAAGGGGATCCAGTGTCTGTCAGCCTGGGATGTCATGCTCGAGAAGCCACTCTGCTTCTCCAGAGACTGCTTGCACTTGTCACCCTTAGGCTTTTGAATACTGGCCAAGGCTCTTGCCACCCCCATAGTGCCTTTTTTAGACAAGGCTCAAAAGACAAACCCACCGCCGTAAATAGCACAAGTAACAAAAAACTGAGGGTAATGCTACTTAGTGCCAGAAGTCTAAACCTCAGAATGCATGCACTCAAGGCACTCCTCAGTATGGAGAAAATCGATATCTGTGCAGTAACAGAAACCTGGTTTAAGGCTCCAGAGAGCACCCCAGCACTACCAGGCTAAAACTCATACCATGCATTTCGGCCACAAAACCCGGACCGAAATACAAAAGGCAGTTGCATATCCATATTCATCGAGCACGATGCTTCAGATATCATCCACGTGCAACTAACAGGCAGAACTGCAGTTCAAATTATAGCTTGCTACAGATCACCCACCATGACCCAGGACCTCTATTCCGCATTTTGGGAAACAAATGTCCTATCAAACACCCTAATATTGGGTGATTTCAATTACCCAAACATTAACTGGGAGAGCTACTCAAGTACTATAACTCTCTTGCCCAACTTTTCCTAGAATTTATAAACTCAAATGCCGTGGATCAGCTGGTCAACACCCCCCACCAGAGGTGACAACATATTGGACCTGGTCATCACCAACATGGGCGACCGATGTTCCACACTGGAGGTCATCCCCTCTCTGGTTAGAACTGACCATAAACTAATCAATCTGGATATCCACATTCCGCCCCCACCCCCAGTCAAAGAAACCACCGTGAAAAACGTTTCAAATGTAAACTTCACATTACTTAAGACCGAGGTGGAACGTTTCAAATCCCCCATGCTAAAGGATAACGCTGCCCAAGCTGCAAAATCCTTTAGTAATGCACTCTATGGGCACCTACAAGAATGCATGGATCATGCTATCCCAAGCAAAACCAAGAGTCACTCCTGCAAGAAAAGGAAACCAGTCTGGTGGACCCCTGCCATAAACAAGCTATACAATAGAAGGAGGAACCTAGTAGAGAAAAGAGTAAAATCCCAAGAAGGGAAGACATCCCTGATCAGTATCAGCAAGAAACTACGATCCCTCATAAAATCATCCAAGGTTAGCTTCGAAAGAAAAATTGCCAAGGACTCCAAAGATAACCACAAGGCATTCTTTAGCTATGTCAAGAATCTAAGTGGCAATTCTCAGATCTGCTCGGAGTTAGTGCAGAATGGCACAAAATACACTGAACTGATATCGCCAACATCCTGACAGACAGGTTCAGTGCAAACTTCACCCCCCTCTCAACCCCAAAAGGGCCCATAACCATGCCAGAAGATGTAGTGCCCTGAAATCACAGACTCAGGTTAAAACAGCCATCTCCAAAGCCAGAAACACAGCATCAGTGGGACCGGACAGTGTCCCAGGCTGCGTCCTACATGAGCTCAAAGATGAACTAACCCCGCACCTAAACACACTGTTCAAACTCAGCCTCTCCACAGGCTACGTGCCTGTAGAGTGGTGCACAGCAATGGTTATTCCGCTCCACAAAGGTGGAGCCACAACAGACCCTGGGACCTATCACCCTATAAGCCTGACTAACTTGGTCTGCAAGGCTGTGGAGCGCATCATCATGGATCTCATTAACAGAGACAATGGGAACCTCCAAACACTGGATCCTACTCAGTTCGGCTTTGTTAAGGGCAGATCATGCCTCCTAAACCTGGTGGACTTCTTTGAGACAATTACCAAGGCCATAGACAAGGGAAAGGTGGTCCACACAGTCTACCTAGACCTTGCAAAGGCCTTTCGACACCATTCCCCATTCTGGTATTATAGACAAGCTCACCAGCCTGAACATAAACCCCTGCGTCACGAGATGGGTTGCCAACTGGCTCACAGACAGAACCCACATGGTAAGAGTTGCAGGAGCTAGGCCTGTCTCTAAACCTGCTAGAAGTGACATTCCCCAGGGCTCAGTCCTAGAACCCCTCCTGTTCGGCATATACTTCTCAGAGGTACAGGCAAGGACAGGAGGACTATGGCTGACCAAGTTCGCAGACGACTGCAAACTAGGGGCTATAATTGACTTTCTGGCTGACATGGGCATCCTCCAAAAGGGTCTCACTGAGACAGATGCCTGGTGCAAAACCATGGCCTCAAGCTAAATGCCAGAAAGTGCATAGTCATCCCCTCTGGAAAAAACAAAGTACCCACAAACTACCACATAGGTGGTAGCCCCCTAAATACGGAAGACGTAATAAGGGATCTGGGGACCCAAGTAGATAGTAATCTCTCCTTTGCTAATCACATTGCCAAAGTGGTTAGAAAATCCTTCTATGTGGCCCACCTAATCACAAAAGGGTTTGCATCCAGATCAAAAGAGGTCATTGTGCCCCTCTGCGCATCACTCATCAGACCCATCATAGAGTCCAGTGCCCCATTTGGGATGTACCTTACAAGACACCTGCAACAGCTGGAAAGACCACAGAAGTACCTCCCTAAGAGGATCACTGGCCTCAAACAGATGCCCTATGCAGCTCAACTGAAAAAACTCCAGCTGTATTTGGTTGCATACCGCCTACTCAGAGGGTGATCTCTGCCTGACATACAAGGCCATGTCCAACCCAGAATTGATGGACATACTCCACCTAAAGAAAACCATATCCCCTCAAGCTACACGCTTTAGGGATCTAAACCTCACCACAACAATAAATAGGATGTGCTGGAGGGATAGATTCCTGTCCCAGGAACTTTCCATGCTCTGGAACAAGATTTCAGTCTACATTAGGCAGAGTTCCTCACTAACACTCTTCAAGAGAAACCTTGACGAGTGGATGGGAAACAGAAAGTTTAGCCCCTGGGATCACTTCAGTGGCTCTGCTGGACAGAGGCACAGGGAACTAATCTAAGGGGCCGACGAAAGCCAACATATTCCGGCTAGGCTTATAAATGCCTTTGGGCAGTTAGCCTAGTACCTACCTATGAACCTAAACCAGGGATGAATTTCCTGTTCCTCATCCAGTTGTCCAAGTTACATTTGGTTGTGTTAGAGAGGAACTCTCCTTCACATGGATGGGGGAGCCTGTTCCAGAGAAGGGATAGTCTCTGGGATACTTACCTGTCTGTCCAGCAGTTCCTATTTATATCACAGGCAAGGTTTAATTCTTTAGAATGGTTAACTCTAGTGATGTTTCTTTTGTGGATAAGCAGGAGGTCCACTACGGTAGGGTCTGACACTGCTGTGTATGCCAGGCATAGATCTCCCCTCAACAGTCTGTAGGAGACAGAATACAGGGATAGAGCCTTGAGGCAGTCTGCAGAGGGCATGTTACATACACCCTGTATTCTTTTAATGATGAACCTCTGTGGACGTTCCATTTGTTGGATATGCCAGGTTACGTTATTTATTTTATGGGATGGGGATGCAGAAGGTATCACCAGTTTTATGGACTGTTTGAGTGGTTGTTCAGATCATTTTAAGTTCACCTTCAATTTGGGTTGGAACAGTATTAACTATTTAGATGTTACTGTTTCCAGTACCACAGGAAGTTTTAAGTCTAATAGTTATAGGAAAGACACGTTTTGCATTGGGTAGCTACACTATTCTAGTAGTCACCCCCACTTCCAGAAAAAGAACTTGGTAAAGGGATAAGCCATTCGAATTGCCCAAATGACATCACAACGAGATCTATGGGCAGAATTGCTAAGTTGAAGGGGATGTTCCTTAATAGAACATACCCAGACAAGTTGGTTACAGGCATCATAGAAGAGGTATACCAGGGATGGGGTACAAAGTACATTCCATTGTTAGGTGTAGGGTTAGATGAGGTCAACAGGATAGAAATGAATGGAAGGTGTAAAAGGGCTTTTATCATGGAATGCAGTCAATATACAAAGTCCATTTGTCACGTTCTTAAAAGCAATTGGAGTATTTTTAAAGTGAACAAGGAATTGTATGAGATAGTGGGACATGAGCCCATATCTTCTTTTAAGACTGGAAGGAATTTCAAACAAATATTGGAAAGGAGGACGGTTCCCAGAACTAGGTTGAGAAAGGGAACAACAACTTGTGGACTGTGTAAAGAATGCCCATCTGTTATAAAGTCTGATTATATAATCGGGCAGCAAGGTGTACTTCAGTAACGTGAACTGTTGTACAAGTAAATTGGTCAGTTTAGCTAAATGCAGAGGGTGTTCAGCTTTTTATATAGGAAACACAGAGAGGGCTTTAAAGAATAGAATTTATGAACACCTCCACGATATAAAAACAAAAAAGCAGACCAATGCTTTGTATAAACATTCCACACACTGTTAATTACACAGGATTTCAGTTCAGAATTCTTGAAGTCATTAAAAAGAGTCCTAGGGGTGGGGAGTGGAAGTTAATTTTACTAAAACAAGAATTAATTTGGCAACTTAGATTAAACACTACTTTTTTCCTTTTTGAATGAATGTGTCAGTGAAACTTCTTTTAAAAGAAAAGGCTGCCACTGTTTGAAAGTTTTTTTATTATGTAACCTAATGATGTCCTTCAAGGATGCATCTGCAGTCCTAACAAATGGGTTGTCCTGGCCTCAGGCAGCCCTTCGGTCGGCCGGATTCCAAAGTCTGGGTCTGGCCTCGGCTGATGTTGCACTTCACCTGACGTCATAGCTGCAGTTCAGCGGGTATAAAGGCATCAGCCGACGCCATTTTCCTCAGTCTTTCTTGCCGCGTGGTGCCCGAAGCAGAAGCTGTTCGCAAGTGCCGGTCGGTCAGAACCAGAGATTGCTACTACCGAAGACTTCTAAAAAGCTAAGTACCCGTTGGGGACTCTTTCTTGCCTCAGCCGATGTCAGAAAAAGTGAATAACTGTTTAACTTGTGGGAAACAAATACCTCATAAAGATTTCCACTCTTGCTGCCTACCTTGTTTAGGCCCAGACCACGACGTAGCAGCCTGTCTAGCCTGTGCTTCTTTCAACCGACGGACACTTAGACGTCGGTCGGAATTTGCTGAGGAGTTTTTCGGCGCCGCTTTTGCTTTCAACATGCCCCCGGAAACACCGACTTCACAATTAGCTAAAAAGCACAAGGAAAAGGACCGACACACGCGGCCCGCGGTTTCAGCGAAACCGCGGTTAAGTCAATCATGAGTGTCTCGGTTTCGGCTGAAACCGAGCCCTCGGTTCTTCCTTCGGCCGAAAGCTTGCCTCCCACCGAGGCCACATCCAGCATGGCTGAATCTGCTACTGAAATTCCACCTGCTCTTACAGGTTCACAGGATTTATCTGATACTATCCCTTTAGATATATCCACTCCTGCACGTGGAGCTGCTAGGCCCCCTGCATCCATGTCGATTAAGGCTTTTGCCAGGGCTAAAGCAGCAAAATCAGCCAAGACTGTGCCTACTAAGACCCCCTCTCACAGGCCTAGCTCTAGTACTCAAATGCTTAGTCTAGCAGAGGATCTCATTTCTTTGATCAGGGGATCCCAACCTCACCCTGACAGGGCCTCTCACCCACCTCCAGAGAAGAGGCCTAGAGCAGAGCCCCCTGAGCCAGTTTCTTCAGATTACTCTTCTGATGATTCAGAAATTACAAACCCTCCAGAAGGCCCTTATTCTCCTTATGAGGACTCTGATGCAGAAGACTCCTTTCCTTCTGCCTCTCCGCCTGAGGAATTTTCTTTTGGGGAAACCTTGCATGCTATGAGGGAACAATTTCAATGGCAGGGCCAGGATTTTTCAGACTCTAGGAAAAGGCTTAGGACCTTTTTGCATTTGCCACAGCATAGGCCTTTAGCCATTCCTCCAGTACTTACTGTTGTGGATGATGCATTTAATGATGCTTGTACTGCCCCTGATTCACTTCCTCCGGCCCCTGCTAAGCCCGACAGGTACTACAGGGTTCCGGACACACATTATCATTTGTATAAGGCTCCTTTTGCAGATCCTGAAACTATTTCACAGGGACCCAAGGCTGTAGCAGCTACCTCTGCCAAAAACCCTCCCTCTGAAAGGGAATCTAGGGCCTTAGAGAGATGGGGTAAAAAAGTTTATACTTCTGCTACTCTTTCGGCTAGGGCCTTAAACTGTCAATTCCACATGATTCAGTATCAGGAATTTATGTTAGATAAGTTATCTAAAAAGCTGTCCTCACCTGAACCTTTAGACAGGAAGTCACTTCAGGAAATGGTACATAACATACAGCAGGTCAGTAATCATTCCTTAAAATGCGGCTATGATGCACTGGAGGCTTCCTTTAGATCAGCTATGACTGGTACAGTGATCAGAAGGCATGCATGGTTAAAAGAGCAGTCCTTACCAGACCATGTAAAATCAAAGCTCCTAGATGCTCCCATGGGTAAGCATAATTTGTTTGGCTCACCTGCACAGCAGGTGCTGAAGAAGGTGGAAGAGAAAGCAAAATCTGTCCAGACAGTCAAGGATTTCTTACAGGTCCAGCCTCCAAGGTTTAGTAGGAACTGGCCTTCCAAGAATTGGTCCTTTCCAGACACCACCAGAGCACAGAGAGGCAGGAATAGGCCCAAGAGGCAGGGGTCAATCCAGAGGTGCCTACAGGGGACGCCAGTGGCAGCCTAACAACCAGCAGTACTGCCACAGATCCAGCCACTACCACTTCCACAGGACAATCACAGTGACTTGGCTCTGAGACCGCCTACCAGGGAACAACTAGATGCACCCTTAGGCGGAAAGCTAGCCTTATTTTCAGTAAACTGGCATTACATCACAGGAGACAAATGGATTTTACAGACAATAGAAGGTTACAGGTTTCACTTCCATACTCTACCAAGGAAGAGAGGAATGCCAAACCTACCTCCAAATCAAAAGACAAAAGCTCTAGAACAAATAGACAACTTAATAAGGATGAGAGCTATAGAAAAGGTACCGTCTATGGAACAAGGGCAAGGATTTTACTCCAGACTTTTCCTGGTGCCAAGAAAAGAAAACCAATGGAGACCTATTCTAGACCTGTCCGCTCTGAACACATATCTCATTGTTCCAAAATTCAAGATGCTGACCCTACAGCAGCTTCTTCCCATGCTGGGCAAGGAGTCTTGGCTGGTAACTCTAGATCTCAAGGAGGCATACCTGCACGTCCCCATACAACCAAATTGCAGAAGATACCTCAGATTTCCTGCAGGATCAGAGCATTATCAATTCTCAGCATTGCCCTTTGGTTTATCTACTGCGCCCAGAGTATTCACGAAATGCCTGGCATCAGTAATTGCTCATTGCAGGCTTCAGGGAATTCAAATTTACCCTTACCTGGACGACTGCCTGTTACAAGCGGACAACAAAAACAAATTAGCAAAAGATTTGAAAAAGGTCATTCATCTGCTACAAGCCCTGGGATACACAGTCAATATAAAAAAGTCAAGGCTGATACCATCCCAGAGGATAACTTTCTTGGGTGCAGAACTGGACACATCAAATCAAATGGCATCCCTCACAGAAGAAAAGCAAAAGCACCTTCCTCTCTATTTCATGGCATTAACAACGCAGAACCAGCTAACAGCAAGAAAAGTCCTGCAAGCCCTGGGTTACATGGCATCCTGCATAATATTGATTCCACATGCCAGACTACATATGAGGAAGTTGCAATGGTACCTAAGGAATTTATGGCCTCAGCACAAGCACAGCCTAGAAACCCAAATTCCAATAATTCCATGCCTGAAGCAAGAATTCCAATGGTGGGCTCAGGCCTGTCAATTGAACAAAGGACTGCCCTTCCACAGCCCTCAACCAAGCCAGACTATCACCACGGACGCCTCAGACCTCGGTTGGGGGGCACACATGCTGGACAAGTGCATACAAGGCTTATGGACTCAAGACCAGCTGAACCTACACATAAATCAAAAGGAGATGCTGGCAGTAAAACTGGCAATTCAGACATTCAGACCGTTTCTTCAACAGGGTCAATTGCTGATAAGGACGGACAACACCACAGTTATGTGGTACATCAACAAACAGGGAGGCACACATTCATACCCCCTATGCCGGATGGCAATGGACCTCTGGAATGTGGTCCTGAGCTTCAACATTCAGCTCCAGGCAATATTTGTACCAGGAAAAGAAAATATACTAGCAGACATCCTAAGCAGAACTACCACGGATGCCCACGAATGGATGCTGCATCCAGACATCTTCAAATCCATTACAAGGAAATGGGGACTACCAGAAATAGACTTATTCGCATCCCCACACAACCACCAATTGAAAAAATTCTGCACAAGGACATACCACCCTCTGGCTTGGAAGGTAGACTCCCTATCTTTCAGTTGGGAAAACCTGACAGCATATGCATTCCCACCTCTTCCCTTGATGCACAAGGTGCTATTGAAGATCGAAGAAGACCGCCCAAGGATTATCCTGATAGCTCCAGACTGGCCGAGGCAGCATTGGTACCCATTACTGAGGAGTATGTCTCGGGAACAAATATGGCCTCTGCCCCTAGTTCCCTTACTTGCTAACACAGAACAACTTCAAAACCCTGCATCCAAACTTGAAAACGTTGCAGCTAGCTGCCTGGAACATTGCATAAGACAAAATAACCCAGATTTATCTCAAAGGGTTAAAGACCTTATCTTGGAGGCTCGCAGACCCTCAACAAGGAAAACTTATTCAGCAAAATGGAAAAGATATCTCATTTGGAGTGCAGCTAAAGGAGAAGATGTGTCACTGGTAAACATAGCTAACATCCTGGAATACTTGGCAGAACTTTTCCACAATGGCCTGTCCTATTCTTCCATTAAGATTCATGCATCAGCTATTTCAGCAGAATACAACATGGACCCTCCAGTCTTCTCTCATCCTCTACTCAGGCAGTTTCTGAGAGGATTTAAAATTGTAAAGCCACCAAGGAGGCCACCATTGCCCGCATGGGACTTGCACTTTGTGCTGAAAAAGTTGACACTCTTCCCTTTTGAACCAGCAGCAACAGCAGAATTACAGTACTTATCATGGAAAACTGCTTTCCTGCTTGCAATCACTTCAGCAAGAAGGGTTTCTGAATTACAGGCATTAATGGCAGTACAGCCCTTCCTTATCTTCCATCAAGATAGAGTGTCCATGAGAACTAATCCTACTTTTATGCCAAAGGTGGTCTCCAGGGTATCTCTAAACCAAGCTATCCACCTACCTACATTCTTCCCCAACCCACAGAACAGGGGAGAAAGATTATTACATACCTTGGATGTACATAGGCAATTGCGCTACTACCTGGACAGAACCAAGAGCAATAGAAAACTGACCAGCTACTGGTAGCATATGCAACAGGAATGGAAGGAAAAGCAATTTCAAAACAGACAATCTCAAAGTGGATAGGAAATTGCATTAGATTTTGTTACTCTTACCATGGAAAGACAACTCCAGAAAACATCAGACCTCACTCCACAAGGGCTACAGCCACTACTACAGCTTTTTTACGAGGAGTGGCTACCAAAGACATTTTAGAGGCTGCTACTTGGAGCTCCGTGCATACATTTGCCAAGCATTATAATCTACCCTTATACTCCAGATCCCGAGCAGGTTTTGCCACTGCTGTTTTGCAAGGGATCTTAACTACACCATAATCTAATTATTACCTCCTCCCCCAGTTTGGCTATGGTATTCTACCCATTTGTTAGGACTGCAGATGCATCCTTGAAGATCATAGTACAGTTTTGTACCTACCATAAATGTAGATGTCCGAGAGGTATGCATCTGCAGTCAGGATTACCCACCCTCCTTCCCCTCTGTGGTACTCCTAGGGTAGTTGCCCATCTTGTAGCTAGCTGGGGGAATCTAGTATGGTGTATTTGTTTGTATATATGTATATACATGTTTATTTTTATTTGCTCTCTATTGTTTGGAAGCATTTGCATTTATCCAAATTTAGCCTTCCTAGAGGGCACCTGGCATCTGGGGCAAGAAACACTGAGGAAAATGGCGTCGGCTGATGCCTTTATACCCGCTGAACTGCAGCTATGACGTCGGGTGAAGTGCGACATCAGCCGAGGCCAGACCCAGACTTTGGAATCCGGCCGACCGAAGGGCTGCCTGAGGCCAGGACAACCCATTTGTTAGGACTGCAGATGCATACCTCTCGGACATCTACATTTATGGTAGGTACAAAACTGTACTTTACTTTAGTTGTTAAGTGACTTTAGTGGTTCAAAAGGGTTAAAATAATGTGTAGGGTAGTTAATTGATAGGAAATTGTTATAAGGTATATAAAGAGTGGATTTGATGTTGTTTATCATCTGATGAAGTCTCTGGTACAAGACGAAAGTGCTCATCATTGTATGGTTTTAACTATATTTTAATAAATTCTCTGCATCCTTCTGCAGTGGTCAGATCGTTTTTTTGCTACCTTTTTGGGTCAGGTTAGGTACATACCAAAGGGGAGACATTGTACTTAATGATAAGACTGAAGAATGCCGAATACAGTAGAACAATGCATTTGTTTGTAAGTTGCACAACATAGAATGGGATGTTCTCTGTGTTTCACTGTTGCAGTCATCACACTTGGGTTATCTGCCTGCAGGTAGCCCTCAGTCAGCCCGAATACCAGAGTCTTGGGATTTCTGCGTCGGATGCTGTCGCCTCTTCCATGATGTCAGATAGTCAGGGGTACAAAACATGCAGCCGACTGCTGGGTCAATTCTTAAGGGTGTGTTGTCAATATTATAGTTACCAGGGGTGGATAATTTCCCAAAGGGTATGATTATGCATTTGGCATTTAGTTTTAGCCCATGGCTCTGACACCAGTTGTTTGTCGGTCAGCCCTTCCTAGAGAACACTGTGTCGGTGGGGTGAATCTTTGATTTCTCCTAATTTGCATGCAGATTTAGTCAGCCAGTGGCCATTGATATTGGCCTTGACTTCAGAGAAGTAAATGCCAAAAAAGGAGCAGTCCTAGGCCTGATCCCTGAGGGACTCTACTTGTGAGTGGCCTCTTTGTGGAGGTGGACTCCCCAATTCTAACTTCCTGAGTCCTATCTCTATGCCAGCTGGCTATCTACCAGATGACATAATGGTTTATACGTAACCTGTTTTGAGTTTGTCAACAATGCCCAACTTGGGTATTGTCAGATACCTTGGCCAGGTCAAGATGGGCAATATGAAGCATTTTTCCCTCATTCATTGCTTTGGTGACCTTATCAAAAAAGTCCACCAGATTGAGTAGGCATGACCTGTGCTTGATGAAAACAAATTGGGTTGGGTCCACTGTCTGGAGGTTTCCTATGTTATTGACCATTTCCGTAATAATTCTTTCCATGGCTTTCGAAAATCTGTATCCATTTTTTTTTCCAAGTGCCAGCCTACAAGAAGATATTGTGGTATAGCAGAGATCTTTTGCAATATCCTACCCAGTTCTTTTAGAATTCTGCTGTTCCCATGTGGCAGGAAGACATTCTGCTTTTAAGCACCAAAGTCGTCAACAATACAGGACTGCCTTTCTCTTTGCTCAGGGACCAGCTATTGATGCTTAGGACATAGTTTGAAGAGCTGCTATAGATTGCTTGAATGTTTGGAGTATCTGATTTAATCCAGGGATCTTAAAAGCAGACACAGCATCATAAAAGAGCTGATGGCAGCAGTTTGTGATCTCAATGCCTTACAGTAAACCTGCAACTAGGAGCGTTTCAGATAGTGCCAAACATTACTACACGGATATGGTAACGTGGGTGGAAATGCACCCATTCCTGCTTCTTCTGCAGAGTAACCTTGAAAGTGTGTGACCTAGCCAGCAATGTGAATGGTAACGTACAGGTGAATAACATCCACAGCCAACAAAATGTATTGTTGGAGTACTTGTGGGTGAACATCGTAAATCTGGATGAATGGGAATAAAGGAGTGTTCTTAACAGATCACAAGGAAATAAGGTATATAGAAAGTGCAACTGCTGGTATTAAAATGTACCTACCACCACTTGCCAGATGTTCTTTGTGTTTCACTGATGCAGTCATCACATTTGGATTATCCTTGCCAGGGTAGCCGTCGGCCCGAATACCAGAGGCTTAATATTTCTGCGCGGGTTGCTGTCGCATCAGGACTGACAAGAGAGCATCAGTAGTATAAAGTAAGGCAGCCAATGGCATTGCATCAGTCTTTCTTGTTGAGGAGCCTGAAGCAGAAGCAGTCCGCACGAGTGCCGGTCGGCCGCTACCTGAGTTTTCGTTTTCTGAATTGAAGCTGAAGTCTTCTAAAGCTAAGTACCCTGTTGGGGATCCTTATTTCTTGCTCTAACCAATGTCAGAAAAAGTTAACAATTGTCTTGCCTGTGGAAAGCAAATACCACACCAAGACTTTCATTCTTAATGCGTCGCTTGCTTAGGCCCAGACCTCGAAGTCCCCTGCTGCCGTTTTTGTGCCTTGTTCAACGCCAGAACTATATGTCGTCGGGCCCTTATTGTAGCTAGATATTTTCGCTGTCAGTCCTCGAATTCCGAAATGGCTTTGGTAAGCCATCCGACAGCAGATCTTCTGAAAAAAACCTAAGGAATAAAGACAGAAACAGACCGCACAGGTCCAAACCTTCTGACGACACTTCCTTTAAGCTAGTCATCAGTTCTCTTGTCCTCAGTGAGGCACTTTCCAGGCCTTGATGCCCGCTTCTCTGGATTCACAGGCTGCTACCAAGACCCTTTCTGAGTCCAGTATGCAGCAAAATTCTTCAATGACTAAGGATCTTGTGGATGTCTCTACCTTGGATGAGTCCGGAGCCGCTGAGCAGGCACCAGCTTCTGAGGAAGTATTTCGCACTACCATTTCTCGACACAGACCGATATCTATCTCGTCTACCATTCTTTTGAAAACTACTGAGTTTCTAAGGCCTAGGGTATGAACCACACCCAAGAAACTGACAACCCAATCTCAGGCACCTGCTTCCTTGCCTCAGTCTCAAATGCTTAAAATGGCGGAAGACCTAATAATGCTGATCACAGGAAGCCAAGCTACCCCTTCCAAAAGAAAAAAAGATTTGTCCCCAATAGTTTTATCTGAACAGAAGTCCGATGACTGATGCATCTGAATATGAAGACATGCAACCACTCTCTGCTTATGAGGATTCTGATGCAGAGGAATCCATTCCTTCTGCCTCTCCACCCGAGGACTTTTCTTTTGGGGAAACCCTACATACTGTAAGGGAGCATTTCCAATGGGGATGTCAGGACTACCCTCAGTCTAAAAAGAGACTCGGGGAATTCTTAGATTTTCCACAGCACAGACCCTTGGCCATTCCTCCTGTCCTGGATTTTGTGGATGATGTTTTCAGGGAAGCCAGTTTGACTCCTGACACTCTCCCTCCTTCTCCTAGGAAACCTGATGGGTAGAGTCCCCGACTTTCGCAAATTTCTTTTCAAAAATCCTACTGCTGACCCCGAGGTTATTTCTCAAGGGTCTAAATGAATTAAAGCAACTTCTGCTAAGAATCCCACCCCCTCAGATAGGGATTCCCGAGCATTAGACAGATAGGGTAAAAAAGTATACACCTCTGCTTCTATGCTAAAATTTCAGCAACACACCATGGAAGTCCTCACAGAAAAAAATATCATCTTTTCCTGTTTGTGGAAAAAATAGTGTTACAGGAATTAATGCATTCTGCAAGTCAAGTAACTAAGCACACCTTACACTGTGGTTTTGACACCCTAGAAGCATCTTGCAGGGCAGCAGTCACTGGTTCTGTCTTTAGAAGGCATGCTTGGCTTAAGGAACAGCCATTAGCAGACCATGTCAAATCCAAATTATTGGACAACTTATTTGGCACCAAGTCAGAGAAGGTCTTAAAAAGATGGAAGAAAAAGCAAAATCTATGCAGACAGTTAAGGATTTCCTGCAGGTTCAGCCACCCAGGTTCAGTAGGCATTGCCCCTCCCGGCAGGTCAGTTCAGTCCAGACCCTGGGGAGGTGGAACCCTCAGGCAACAGTCACAGGGAATGCAAAGATCAAAGCAATGGAGTTCCTCCACTTCAAAACCAGGGAGTGCTAAGCCACCTCCTCATGGTAAGAACTTGAAATGACTCTCCACTTTCACCCCCTCTTTTTGCCCACCTGCACTTGCCCCTAGGAGGAAGACTGTCCTTCCACGCAAGCACCTGGGCCACCATTACCAGTGACCGCTGGGTCCTCAACATAGTGTCCTAGGGATACAGATTTTCTTTCCACACTCTACCAATCCCAAAAGAGTTCCCAGGTCTTCCTTCTAACCAGTGGGCAGAGCCCCAAAAGCAAGTCCTTTCCCTGCTTTCTATGAGGGCAGTAGAGCACATTCCTGCAGAACAAATAGGCCAAAGTTTCTACTCCAGGCTCTTCCTGGTACCCAGAAAAGAGGGCAACTGGCGCCCCATCCTCAATCTATCCATTCTAAACACTTTCCTGGTGATACCAAAATTCAAAATACTCACCCTCCAGCAACTACTACCTATGCTCTCCAAGAATGCTTGGTTAGCCACCCTAGACTTAAGAGGCCTACCTTCACATCCCAATCAGGGAATCATGCAGGAAATGTCTATGTTTCAGTGCAGGATCTCTGCACGTTCACTTCTCTGCACTCCCCTTTGGCTTATCTACTGCTCCCAGAGTTTTCACAAAATGTCTGGCTCCCGCCATTGCTTTTTGCAGACAAAGGAGTATCCAAATTTACCCATACTTAGACTACTGCCTAATTCAGGCAGACAGTCAGGAAAAGCTGCTCAAGCACCTGGCCTTTGTAAAGGACCTACTGACCTCCCTGGGGTACACTGTCAGTGAAAAATGCAAACTAGTACCCACCCAAAAGATTATATTCCTGGGAGTAAGCCTGGACACATCATCCCAGATGGCATTCCTTACTCCAGAAAAGCAAATTTGACAGCTTATTTCTCTCAACTAGCCACCAGACCCCAGTTATCCGCAAGGAAATCCTGCAAGCTCTGGGGTTCATGGCGTCTTGCATTCTACTCATTCCATATGCCAGACTGCATATGAGGAAACTACAGTGGTACCTAAAAAGCCTTTGGTCTCGTCAGTCTCAAGACCTGGAAACTCTTATCCCTATGATACCTTGCCTAAGGAAAGATTTCCTATGGTGGGCAGCAGCATGCAGCCATAACAAGGGACTATCCTTCTCACCACAGACTCATGAGACTATGCCTCTGGTGCACATCTAAATGGCAGATGCATACAGGGCCATTGGATCCCACATCAAATACATCTGCACATCAACCAAAAAGAGATGTTAGCTGTTCAGCACAAATTGGCAGCTTTCAGGCCCCTTCACTCCCCGGGGGCTCTACTGATCAAAACAGACACCACCACTGTGATGTGGTATATCAACAAGCAGGGAGGGACTCATTCCTACCCTCTATGCAAGCTCGCCATGACCCTTTGGCATACAGCCTCAGTCATGCAACTACAACTGTTAGCACAATTCCTGCCAGCCTCTCTAAACTCTCTGGCAGACGACTTGAGCAGAAACCTTCTGGACCCACATGAGTGGCAGCTAGACCAAAGAAAATTCACCTTAATATCTCAGAAATGGGGCACCCCGAAGGTCGACCTCTCTGCTTCCCACTCCCAACCATCAGCTCAGCAAGTTCTGCACCAGGGAGCCTCACTGCAGGGCCTGGAAAGTGGATGCCCTATCCTTCCACTGGATCATCCTCTCAGTCTGTGCTTTTCCCCCACTACCTCTCATTTCCAGGGTACTGCTCAAAATAAGGGAGGAAAAAACAAGGTCAATTCTAATTGTTCCAGACTGGCCTCATCAGCACTTGTACCCACTGCTGCACAGCCTGTCCCCTCTGCCACCATGGCATCTCCCTCCGATCCCAACCCTCCTGACCCAGAGGGAAGGAGAATTCAAGCACCCCCAATTGCAGATGCTCACTGTGGCAGCCTAGCTTATTCCCTGACCACTGAACAAGCTGCCAGTCTCAGTAAACAGGTTCTAGATGTTATACGCGAGGCCAGATTCCCTAGCACTAGAATGTCTTATGCTGACAAATGGAAAAGGTTCTGCACCTGGATCCAGGGTAAGGGAGCTGATATGGCACAGCCCTTCCTACCTGTCATCCCGGATTACCTAGCTGACCTGCTACACAGCGGTCTCTCCTTTTCCTCAATTAAAATTCATGCCTCTGCCACCTCTGCTCATTTCAACACTAAGCAACCACCTAAGTGGGGCTAGCAACTTGAGGCCACCCAGAATAGCACCTACCCCAGCTTGGGATCTAAAGTTTGTGTTGTAAAAGCTCACCCTACCCCCCTTTGAACCAGCAGCTTCAGCAGAGTTAAAGTTTCTCTCCTGGAAGACCGCCTTGCGTCTGGCCATCACTTCAGCCAGAAGAGTAACCAAACTACAAGCACTCATGGCTGTAGAGACCTTCATCATCTTCCATGCTGACAAGGTGTTCCTCAGGACTAACCCATCCTTCATGCCTAAAGTGTGGTGTCTAGTGTGTCTCTTACCCAATCCATTCATTTGCCCACCTTTTTCCCTAACCCACAAAACAAGGGAGAAAGGATACTACTCTCTTTAAATGTGTACAGACAGCTCAGATTCTGTCTAGACAGGACTAAATTATTCAGAAAGACTGATCAGTTGTTTGTCAGCTTTGCTGCTGGAGCAAAGAGCAAAGCCATATCCAAGCAAACCATTTCCAAATGGCTAGCACATTGCATCAATTTCTACTACAAGCAACATAGGAAACCTCCCTCTATGGGGGTGAGGACTCACTCTACCAGAGCAGCCTCCACCTCTGCAGCTTTCCTCAGAGGAGTCCCCACCAGTGACATCCTGGAGGCTGCAATATGGACATCTGTTCACACCTTCACCAAGCATTACCACCTGCCTATCTTCTCCAAATCCAGGGCAGGCTTTGCCACCACAGTCTTGGAGGGCATCCTAGCCAGCCCCCAGACTTCTTGACTGCCTCCACCCTTTTCTTCAACTTTGGGAATCAACCCAAGTGTGATGACTGCAACAGTGAAACACGAAGAACATACTACAGTTGTGTACACTTACCATAAATGTAGATGTTCGAGTGTATTCACTGTTGCAGATGTTCATCGTGCATACAGCTGCAGTAATAACATATGGGTTCTCTGCCGTCAGGCGGTCCATCGGTCGGCCAAATTCCAAAGTCTAGGTCCGGCGTCGGTTGCTGTCGCTTCCTTTCCTGACGTCAGTGAGGCAGGAGTATATAAGACACAGCCGACGCCATTTTCTTCAGTCTTTTTTGCCGCATGGTGCCCGAAGCAGAAGCAGTTCGCAAGTGCCGGTCGGCCAGCTCCTGAATTTACGAAAAATTTGGAAACCGAAGTCTTCATTAAAGCTAAGTACCCCGTTGGGGAAACTTTACTTGCCTCAGACCGATGTCAGAAAAAGTTAATGTGGGAAGCAAATACCGCATAAGGATTTCCATTCCCTTTGCATACCTTGTTTAGGCCCAGACCACGACGTCTCGGGCTGCCGCTTTTGTGCTACTTTCAATAAACGCACTATCAAGCATCGGGCGGAGTTCGCCCAACATTTATTTGGTACAGCATTTGATTATAAAATGTCGTCGGAGACTCCGACTACAATTTTGTCCAAAAAACGCAAGGACAAGGACCGGCACGCGAGGTCCGCGGTCTCCACCGACACCACGCCAAAACCGGCTACACGTGGTCCGGTTCTCAGCGAGACGCCTATGCAGTCCCTGAGTACCGACGACACTTCTTTGGCAGGGTCTTCTGTACCCGAGACCGCAGGTACCTCGGCCCATACCCAGACTGCAACCACCGAAGCCACTGTGAGCGTTGAGTCTCCTAATGTGGACAGGTCCACTTCCACCCATGGTGTCTTTAGACCCTCATCTTCATTTTCCATTAAGGACTTTACTAAATCCAAATCAGCCAGGCATCCCCAGAGGCCTATTGCACAGGGCCCATCCACAGGCCACATGCCTAAAAAACAGATGCTTAAAATGGCTGAGGATTTAATTACTCTTATCAGGGGTTCCCAACCCCCTCCTGACAAGAGGCCCAGAGTGGAGGAAGATTCTCCCTCTTCTGATCAGGGCTCCATTATTTCAGAACACTCTGATATAGAGGAACACTCTTACTCCCCTTTTGAAGATTCTGATGCGGAGCAATCCATTCCTTCTGTATCTCCTCCTGAGGATTATTCTTTTGGGGAAACCTTGCACACTTTGAGGGAACGCTTCCATTGGGAAGGCCAAGACTTTTCTGATTCCAAGAAAAGACTGAGGGAATTTCTTTTGTTGCCTCAACACAGACCTCTGGCGATGCCTCCTGTCTTGGATGTACTTGATGATGTTTATTCGGAGGCTTGCCTTAACCTGGATTCTCTGCCTCCTGCCCCAGTCAAGCCTGATAGGTACTACAGAGTTCCTAACTCTCACCAATTTCTTTTCAAAAGCCATAATGCTGACCCTGAAACCATTTCTCAAGGTCCCAAGGGAATGAAGGCCTCTACTGCTAAGAATCCACTACCTTCCGAAAGAGAGTCAAGATCCTTAGAAAGGTGGGGAAAAAAGGTATATACCTCGGCCACCCTAGCCATGAGGGCATTAAATTGTCAGTTTCATATGCTTAAATATCAGCAGTTTCTGTTATCACAATTAAGAAATAAAATGTCTCAACCTGAACAACCAGATTTGAAGGAGTTGCAGGATATGATGCATAGTGCAGAACAAGTGGGTAAACACACTTTACAATGTGGTTATGATGCCCTAGAGGCCTCAAGTAGAGCTGCTGTTACAGGATCAGTCATTCATAGGCATGCATGGCTTAGGGAACAAATCTTGCCTGATCATGTGAAAGCTAAATTACTAGATGCTCCTTTACAAAAGGATGTGCTATTTGGTACTAATGCTGAGGAGATATTACGGAAAATGGAAGAAAAAGCCAAATCTATGCAAACTGTCAAAGCTTTTCTACAGGTTCAACCACCACGTTTTAGCAGAAATTGGCCTTCAAAAAACTGGTCCTTTCCAGCCACGGACAGGCCCCAAAGAGGTAGATATAGGCGCACAAGGGGCAGAGGGCAATCACAAGGATCATATAGAGGCAGGCAATGGCAAACTCCAGCACCAAGAGGTGGCGAAAACAATGCACAGCAATACAGGAAAGAAACCCAATGACTTCCTCCTTTCCATGCCAAGCAAGTCTCAGCTGGCAGCACCCTTGGGAGGAAAGCTGGCATTATTTACAAGAAATTGGCATATGGTCACAACAGACAAATGGATCCTGGACGTTATAAACAGAGGCTACAGATTTCATTTTCACACACTTCCAAAAATGAGAGGCATGCCAAACCTGCCACACAATCAAAGGGCAGAGGCACAACTACAAATTTCAAAGCTCATAGACATGAAAGCTATTCAAGAGGTACCTACTCACGAAGAAGGTCAAGGTTTTTTATTCCAGGCTATTTCTGGTACCAAGGAAAGGAACCGACTGGAGACCCATTTTGGACTTGTCCATCCTAAACACATTCTTACTCGTACCAAAATTCAAGATGCTCACATTACAGCAGCTTCTTCCCATGCTGGGCAAGGGGTTTTGGCTGGTAACATTGGACCTCAAGGAGGCATACCTGCATGTCCCTATCAGACAAAGCTGCAGAAGATACCTCAGATTTCTTGCAGGTTCAATCCACTATCAATTCTCTGCATTGCCCTTTGGCTTATCTACTGCGCCCAGAGTATTCACGAAATGCCTGGCATCAGTAATTGCCTACTGCAGACTTCAAGGGATACAAATTTACCCTTATTTGGACAACTGCCTGATCCAAGCGGACAGCAAGCGCATACTTCTGGAACATCTGGCTTATGCAACACGGTTACTGAATGCTCGGGGATACACAATCAACAAAGGGAAATCCAGACTAACACCAGCTCAGAAAATAATTTTCCTGGGTGCCAACTTGGACACAAACACCCAGATGGCCTATCTTACACCAGAAAAGCAGAGGCAACTAACTCAGTACTTCAAAATGCTGGCAAATTGTACCAGGCTTACTAAAGGAAAATCCTGCAGGCTCTGGGTTTCATGGCATCTTGCATTCTTTTAATCCCATGTACAAAGTTGCATATGAGGAAACTTCAATGGTACCTAAAAAATCTATGGTCTCAACACAGCCACAGTTTGGAAACAATAATACCAATAATTCCATGGTTGCAAAAGGAATTTCTATGGTGGGCTCAAGCATGTCAAACAAACACAGGCCTCCTATTCTGCAAGCCTCAAGCAAATCAAGTCATCACAACAGACGCCTCAGACTATGCCTGGGGGGCGCACATGACAGACAGGTGCATTCAGGGCAAATGGTCCCAAAAGGAAAAGCACCTTCACATCAATCAAAAAGAAATGCTAGCAGTGATAAATGCAATTACAGCTTTCAAGGACCTCCTGCATCCAGGACAATTATTGATAAGAACAGACAACACCACAGTTATGTGATACATAAACAAACAAGGAGGGACACATTCATACCCTCTGTGCAGACTAGCCATGACACTTTGGAACTTGGCTCTGGAATGGCAAATCAAACTTCAAGCGCAGTACTTGCCAGGTTTGGAAAACACGCTGGCAGACAATCTAAGCAGAAATATGACAGATCCACACGAATGGAAGTTGCATCCTCAAGTGTTTACAAAGATAATCCAAGCATGGGGGAGGCCAGACATAGATCTCTTCGCCTCCTACAGGAATCATCAATTGGAAAAGTTTTGTTCAAGGACCTTTCATCCAAAGGCCTGGAGAGTGGATGCCCTTTCATTCAGTTGGACAGCATGGACAGTTTACGCTTTCCCACCTCTGCCTCTTCTGTCCAAGGTGCTCTTGAAAGCAAGAGTAGACAGACCAAAGATGATACTGATTGCTCCAGACTGGCCAAGACAACACTGGTACCCACTCCTGAGGAGCCTAACACATACTCCTCCCTGGTCCCTACCTCTAATGCCTCTTCTGCTGACTCAGCACAACTACAAAACTCTTCACAGTCAGCTGAAAACACTCAATCTCGCTGCATGGAAAATTCCTTAACACCTCAACAGACCTTACTCTCCAAAGAGGTACAGGATGTCATTTTGGAGGCCAGAAGGCCATCTACTAGAAAGGCTTACCCAGCAAAATGGAAACGGTTTTGCTCTTGGAATGAGAAAAAAGGCCAGGACCCTACAAAACTAAATTTGCCTCAGGTATTACAGTATCTAGCTGAGCTGCTGAACAGTGGACTCTCATTTTCCTCCATAAAAATCCATGCCTCAGCCATTTCTGCAGAATTCAACACGGATCCACCCATATTCTCTCACCCACTCTTAAGACAGTTCCTCAGAGGGGCTAAGAATATAAGACCACCAAGGAAACAACCAGTGCCAGCCTGGGATCTTAATTATATTCTAGAAAAATTAACATTGCCTCCCTTTGAACCAGCTGCCTCAACAGATTTGCAATATTTGTCCTGGAAAACAGCCTTCCTTCGGGCCATTACCTCAGCTCGTAGGGTTTCAGAACTGCAAGCCCTCATGGCTGTGCAGCCCTTTCTAATTTTCCATCAGGACAGGGTTTCCCTTCGAAGCAACCCATCATTTATGCCTAAAGTGGTACCTTTTACCCCAATCCTCAAAACAAAGGGGAAAGGCTGCTACACTCTTTAGACATCCATAGACAGCTACGTTATTACTTGGACAGAACAAAGCCTTTTAGGAAATCACAACTTTTTGTGTCCTATGCTGTAGGAGCTCAAGGGAAGCCAGTGACCAAACAGACAATTTCAAAATGGATAGGCCACTGCATACGGTTTTGTTACTCCTATCATGGAAAATCTGTCCCTACAGGCATCAGATCCCACTCCACCTGGGCCACAGCTACCTCTACAGCCTTCCTCAGAGGAGTCCCTACCAAAGATATTTTGGAGGCAGCCACTTGGAGTTCTGTGCATACCTTCACAAAACACTACCACCTACCTTTATATTCCAAAACTAGAGCAGGCTTTGCTACTGCTGTGTTGCAGGGCATTCTGGCTCATCCCAGTTCTACCTAGTGCCTATCACCCTGTGCGTAGCTTTGGGATTCTACCCATATGTGATTACTGCAGCTGTATGCACGATGAACATAGTACAGTTTTGTACCTACCATAAATGCAGATGTTCGAGTGCTAATACAGCTGCAGTACAGATTTCCCTCCCTCCTTCCCCTCTTGGTAAAGGCTTAGGACCTAACCCCTCTTCATACAACCTGTTTGGGTTATCCTTCTATGGTATATTTGCTTGCAACTACTGTTTTTTTGATTACATTGCATTGCATGTATATAAATATAATTTATGTATTGCCTTCCTACTGGGGGCACCTGACATCTGGGGCAAGAAAGACTGAAGAAAATGGCGTCGGCTGTGTCTTATATACTCCTGCCTCGCTGACGTCAGGAAAGGAAGCGGCAACAACCGACGCCGGACCTAGACTTTGGAATTCGGCCGACCGAGGGACCGCCTGACAGCAGAGAACCCATATGTTATTACTGCAGCTGTATTAGCACTTGAACATCTACATTTATGGTAGATACAAAACTGTACTTTCTGGTTTCAAACCCTCCTTCCCCCTTATATGATGTTCTCCGTGTTTCACTGTTGCAGTCATCACATTTGGGTTATCTGCTTGCAGTAGCCCTCAGTCGGCCTGATTGACAAAGTCTTGGGTCCTGTGTTGGTTGCGGTCCCTTCTTCCATGATGTCAGGTCATCACGGGTATAAAACATGCAGCCGACGCCATTACATCAGTCTTTCTTGCCGTGCAGTGCCAGAAGCATTTTGCAAGTGCTGGTCGGCCGACTCCTGAAATTTTCATTTTCGAGTTTCAGAACAGAAGTCTTCAACTAAAAGCTAAGTACCCCGTTGGGGAAACTTTTTCTTGCTCTAAACCGATGTCAGTAAAAGTAAATAATTGCATTACTTGTGGAAAGCAAATACCTCATAAAGATTTTCATTCGTACTGTATTCCTTGCCTAGACCCTGACCACGATATACCTCGCTGTCAGTTTTGTGCCTTATTTAAACCACAAACTATCCGTCGTCTGTATATTTTAGCTTCTAAATATTTTGGTGCTCAGTTCAATTATCCTGATATGTCTTCGGTAAGCCATCCGACTACCGACATTCCGAAAAAACACAAAGATAAAGACAGAGACAGGCCGCCTAGTTCCAAAGCTGCTGACAACGCTTCTCCTAAGCCAGTCGTCAGTACTCAGTGAGGTACTTTCACAGCCCTTATACCCACTACTTCAGATTCGCAGGCCTCTACTGAGATGCATTCGGAGTCAGGTATGCCACGAGATGCTTCAGTTGTGGAATCTGCGGCTGTCTCTACCTTGGATGGGTCCAGAGCCGCTCTGTAGGCACCGGCTTCTGAGGGGGTGTATTCAGGCCTACTGACTTGCGTATTAAACTGACACCATCTTCTTCTTCAAGGCCTAAAACTCGTACCATGCTTAGAAAACTGATGCCCAGACCGCATGGTCAGGCCTCTATGCCTAAAAAACAAATGATAAGAATGGCTGAAGACCTTATTACTTTAATCAGGGGAAGCCAGCCTTCCCCCTCTAAGAGACCTAGGACTGAGTTTGCTTATGATACTTCTGACCAGGATTCTGAATTTTTTGTTTCCTCTGTTGACCAGGATTTGCCCTTGTCTACCTATGAAGATTCTGATGCCGAGGAGTCTATTCCCTCTGCTTCTCCCCCAGAGGATTTCTCTTTTGGTGAAACCTTGCATACTCTCAGGGAGCATTTTCGTTGGGAAGGTCAGGATTTTTCTGATTCTAATAAGAGGCTTAGGGATTTCTTACTACTGCCCCAGCACAGGTCTTTAGCCATACCTCCTATACTAGACATTGTTGATGATGCCTTTTCGGAATCTAGGTTGGCCCCTGACTCTCTACCTCCTGCTCCTAGAAAACCTGACAGATATTACAGGGTCCCTGACTCTCACAAGTTCCTTTTTAAAAATCCTAATGCAGACCCTGAGACCATTTCACAGGGACCCAAGGGTATTAAAGCTACTACTGCCAAAAATCCTACCCCCTCTGATAAAGACTCCAGGGCGCTGGATAGACGGGGTATGAAGGTATAAACTTCTGCAACTTTGGCCATTATGGCTTTAAACTGCCAGTCTCGTATGCTAAAGTATCAGCAGCATATTATTGGAATGCTTAAACAGAAAATTATGTTGATTCATGATTGTGCTGAAAATAAGGATTTACAGGATGTTCTTCGTGTTTCACTGTTGCAGTCATTACGTTTGGGTAATCTGCTGGCAGGTTGCCCTCAGTTGGCCTGAATATCAAAGTCTTGGGTCCTGCGTCAGTTGCTGTCTCTTCTTCCATGATGTCAGATCTTCAGGTTTATAAAACAGGCAGCCGACGCCATTTTCTTTAGTCTTTCTTGCCGTGCGGTGCCCGAATCAGAAGCAGTTCACAAGTGCCGGTCGGCTGACTCCTGAAATTTTCAAATTCGAGTTTCAGAACCGAAGTCTTCAATTAAAGCTAAGTACCCGTTAGAAACTTTTCTTGCTCCATACCGATGTCAGTAAAAGTTAATAATTGCATTACTTGTGGGAAGCAAATACCTCATAAGGATTTCCATTTGTACTGTATTTCTTGCCTATGCCCAGATCATAACGTGCCTTGCTGTCGGTTTTGTGCTAGATTTAACCAACGCACTATTAAGCGTCTGTATGTCTTTGCTTCAAAATATTTTGGAAACAGATTTAACTACCCTGAAATGTCGTCGGATAGCAATCCAACTACCGGAGTTCACAAAAAACGCAAAGAAAAGGACAGCGACAGACCGTCGAGGTCCAAAACCGATGACAAAGCTTCTCCTAAGCCAGTCGCCGGTTCGCCGGTACTCAGTGAGGAGCTTTTGCAGCCCCTGATACCCGCTACTTTCGAGTCGCAGGCCTCTACCGAAACCCATGTGAAGTCCAGCACGCCGTGAGATTCTCAAATTATTGTACCCATGGATGTCTCTCCCTCGGATGGGTCTGGAGCCGCTGAGCAGGCACTGGCTTCTGAGGGTGTCTTCAGGCTTCAGCATTTCTATATAAAACTGACGCAAGCTTCAAAAACAAAGGCAACTTCTAAGGCTGAAAAACTGACGCATGAGCCACGTGCTCAGGCCTCTATGCCGAAAAAGCAGATGATCAAAATGGCTGAAGACCTAATTACTTTGATCAGGGGTTCCCAACCCCCTCCTGAAAAGAGGCCTAGGCAAGACACTGATTATGAATCTTCAGATCAGTTTTCTATTTCTTCTGATCAGGAAATTTCTATACCACCCTATGAGGATTCAGATTTAGAGGAATCCAACCCTTCTGCATCTCCTCCTGAAGATAATTCCTTTGGAGAAACCTTGCATACGTTGAGGGAACATTTTCATTGAGACAGTCAAGATATCTCAGAATCAAAAAAGAGGCTTAGGGATTTCCTTCTTCTCCCTCAGCATAGGCCTTTAGCCATACCTCCTGTATTAGACATTGTTGATGATGTGTTTTCGGAATCAAGCATGACTCTAGATTCCTTACCTCTGGCTCCTAGCAAGCCAGACAAGATATTACAGGGTTCCTGACTCACACAAATTTTTATTCAAAAACCCTGCTGCTGATCCTGAAACTATATCACAGGGTCCCAAAGGTGTAATGGCCTCAACAGCTAAGAATCCTACCCCCTCTGATAGAGATTCCAGGGTGCTGGATAGATGGGGAAAGAAGGTTTATACATCTGCAACCTTGGCAGTTAGGGCCTTAAACTGCCAGTTTCATATGCTTAAATATCAACAGCATGTTATGGGATTACTGAAACAGAAAATGATGATGAATGTGTGGAAAATAAAGAATTACAGGAATTATTGCATGCAGAAGAACAAGTTGGAAAGCATACTTTGCAATATGGTTTTGATTCCTTGGAGGCCTCCTGCAAGGCCGCAGATACTGGATCTGTGATTAGAAGGCATGCCTGGCTAAAGGAGCAAAATTTGCCTGATCATGTTAAAACTAAATTGTTGGATGCACCTTTACAGCATGATACTCTGTTTGGTGTTAAGGCAGAAGAAGTTTTAAAGAAAATGGAAGACAAAGCTAAGTCTATGGAAACTGTAAAAGACTTCTTACAAGTGCAGCCACCAAGATTCAGTAGACACTGGCCTACAAAAAATTGGTCCTTTCCTGTGTCCGACAGAGCTTCGCGGGGCAAATCCAGGCACTCAAAGGGCTCTAGATACCAAGCACAGGATTCCTACAGGTCAAAGCAATGGGGTGCCTCTACCTCCAAAGCTGGAGGAAATAAAGCATATTCCTACAGTAAGCAGTCTCAATGACTTCCCTCTGCCATCACCAAGTACTTATCTTTTGGCAGCCCCCTTAGGGGGGAAAACTAGCACTTTATGCTCAAAATTGGCAGTTAATAACCCAGGACAAGTGGGTATTAAACATAGTATCCCAGGGATACATATTTAATTTTCATACTCTGCCAATTCCAAACGGTTGGCCAGATCTGCCACAAAATCAATGGGCAGATGCACAGAAACAAATTGCGTCCCTCATGGATATGGGGGCTATTCAGCCAGTGCCAGAACAGGAAAAAGGACAAGGGTTTTACTCAAGACTGTTCTTGGTACCCAGAAAAGACGAGGTCTGGCGACCAATACTGGATTTATCAATTTTGAACACATTCTTGGACATACCAATATTCAAAATGCTAACTCTGCAGCAGCCTCTGCCCATGCTGGGCAAGTACGCTTGGCTAGTGACTCTAGACTTAAAAGAAGCATACCTGCATATCCCAATAAGGCAATCGTGCAGAAGATACCTCCGCTTCAAGGCTGGCTTAATACATTACCAATTCTCTGCACTGCCCTTTGGCTTATCTACTGCGCCCAGGGTCTTTACAAAGTGCCTGGCACCAGTAATTGCATTTTGCAGACAAAGAAGTATACAAATCTATCCTTACTTGGACGACTGTCTCAAAAAGGCAGAAAACAAGGACTTTCTCCTTCAACATCTGGCGTTTGTGAAAAGGCTTCTAACATGCCTAGGATACACAATGAACGAAAAGAAATCACAACTGGTACCCTCTCAAAAGATAACATTCCTGGGTGCAAGCTTGAATACAACTGCCCAGATGGCTTACCTTACGCCAGACAAACAAAGGCAACTGACTATTTACTTCAAACAGATGGCAACAAAAAACAGTTTATCTGCAAGACAAATTCTGCAGGCTTTGGGGTTCATGGCATCCTGCATTCTACTGATTCCATATGCAAGACAGCATATGAGGAAACTACAGTGGTACCTAAAAAGTTTATGGAGTCAACACTGTCACAGTCTGGAAACAATGATTCCTCTCATTCCATGCCTACAACAGGAGTTTCTTTGGTGGGCAGAGACATGTTACCAGAACATGGGACGGTGTTTCACTCTACCCCCTGCCAACCAAACCCTAACTACAGACGCATCAGACTATGCTTGGGGGGCCCACCTGGTGGGGAGATGCATTCAGGGCATATGGAGCCCAAAACTAATGCATCTGCATATCAACCAGAAAGAGATGTTAGTTGTTCAGAATGTCCTGACAGCCTTCAAGGACTTACTTCATCCAGGACAACTACTGATAGACTGACAGCACCACAGTTATGTGGTACATAAACAAGCAGGGGGCACACACTCCTACCCCCCTCTGCAGACTAGCCATGGCATTGTGCGACACAGCCTTGACTTACCAAGTACATCTTCAAGCTCAGTTCCTGCCAGGAAAACAAAATACTCTGGCAGATGAACAAAACAGAAATCTTATGGACCCAACACATGTGAGAGATGAAACCATATAGCCAAACTGGAGGCTAAGCTCTCTCAACTCAGTACTGGCGTAACCAGTCAGGAGGAGAAGGGAAACCACACTCACTACAATTCCAGTCTCACATAGACCTACCACGACAACAAACCAAACACATAAACACACAAAAACATACTCTGAGGCACTAAATAAAAATCTGCCTAAGCAGCAGAGACGTCCAAAGCAGACACCCAAGCAACTGATACCCCAAAACAAAACACGTGCAACGCATAGCTCAAAAAGCCAGTGTGCCGAACAGTCACAGCTCTTAAGGCTAAACAACACACCTGATACACTTGTAATAGGTGACTCTATCGTCAGGCACACTGACGCCCCGCTCACCAGGCTGAACAAGGAGAAGGTCACAGTGAGCTGCCTGTCGGGCGCTAGGATCCGCCACATAACACAAGCACTCGGGTCACTCCAAGGCAAGTACAAATATGACTCTGTCATTGTCCATGCTGGTGTGAATGACCTGAGACATACCTCCCTAGAATACATGAAAAGAGACATAGAGGAGCTCTCTGAGCATGTAGCCCAGGCCGGTATGACCCTGACCTTGAGTAGCATCTTACCCTCACCAAGAATGATGCCACAATATGAAGACAAGATGATCAATTTCAACAATTGGCTTAAGTGTTGGTGTCATTCAAAGAGGATCCAATGCCTGTCAGCCTGGGATGACATGCTCGACAAGCCACGATGCTTCGCTAGGGACGGCTTGCACCTGTCACCCCTGGGCTTTCGGATATTGGCAAAGGCTCTTGCTACCCCCATAGTGCCTTTTTTAGGCAAGGCTCAAAAGACAAACCCACCTCCATAGGTATCACAAGGGATAAGAAACTAAGAGTAATGCTACTCAACGCCAGAAGTCTAAACCTCAAGATGCATGCACTCGAAACTCTCCTTAGCATGGAGAACATCGATATCTGTGCAGTAACAGAAACCTGGTTCAAGGCTCCGAGAGCACCCCAGCACTACCAGGTTAAACCTCATACCATGCTTTTCGCCCCAAAACTTGGACCGAACCACAAAAGGAGGGGAGTATCAATATTCCAAAGATACCCACACCTCCAGGTTGGTGGCACAGCACGAAGCATCAGAGACTATCCATGTGCAACTAACTGTGGGTAAAACTGCCTTCCAGTTTATAGCCTGCTACAGACCACCCTCCCAAACACAGGAACCCCACTTGGCCTTCCTGAGAATACTGGAAAATATGAAGGTCTCTCCAAACACCATTATATTGGGCGACTTCAACTACCCAAACATAGACTGGGAGCATTACTCTAGCTCCAACACCCTAGCCCAAAGGTTCCTAGAATTTATAAACTCAAATGCTATGGAACAACTTGTTACCACTCCCACAAGAGGGGAAAACATACTGGATCTGATCATCACCATCATGGGGACACTATGCTCCAGACCAGAAGTGTATCCCTCACTGTTAAGATCAGACCATAAACTAATCTCACTGGATATTCACATCCCGACCCCCACCCCCCGCCCAGAAAACCACAGTGAAAAACTTCTCTAAAGCAAATTTCACACGCCTCAAAACCAAGGCGAAATCCTTCAAAGCCCCCGGGCCTGTGGAAAATACGGCCCAGACCGCAGAATCCTTTATAAACGCATTCTGTGAACACCTTCAGGAATGCAAGGATCATGCAATCCCAAATAAAACCAAGACCCAATCCTCCAAAGGCAGACGTCCTGTCTGGTGGACCCCAGCCATAAACAAACTATACAACAGAAGGAGGAAGCTACTTACATGATAGAGCAAAATCCCAAAAAGGAAGGCATCTCTGATCAGTATTAGCAAAAAACTACGGGCACTCATAAAATCGTCTAAGGCCAGCTTCGAGAGAAAAATTGCACAGGACACTAAGGATAATCACAAGGCTTTCTTTAGTTATGTTAGGAACCTGGGTGGGAATTCCCAGATATGCTCAGAATTAGTCCAAAATGACAAAAAATACACCGAGCCCACAGACATTGCCAACATCCTAGCTGACAGGTTCAGTGCAAACTTCTCCCCTCCCCACCAAAGGGCAAATATCTATCCCAACAGAGTGCTGCCCCTGACATCTCAGATGCTCAGGTAAGAGCCGCCCTCTCCAAAGCAAAAAACACAGCATCAATGGGACCAGATGGTGTCCCGGGCTGCGTCCTACATGAACTCCAAGAAGAGCTAAACCTAAACATAAAACTACTGTTCAATCTTAGCCTTACTACAGGATATGTACCCAAAGAGTGGCATACAGCAACAGTGGTCCCTCTCCACAAAGGTGGTGCCTCCAACGGATCCTGGAAACTATCGCCTCATAAGCCTGACTAGCTTGGTCTGCAAAGCTATGGAAAGGATCATCATGGACCTCATAAATAAAGATATTGGGGACCTACAGACACTGGATCCTACCCAGTTCAGCTTTGTTAAGGGCAGATCCTGCCTCTTAAACATGGTCGATTCCTTTGAAACAGTCACCAAGGCCATTGACGAGGGGAAGGTGGTCCACACAGCCTACCTGGACCTCGCAAAAGCCTTCGATACAATACCCCACTCGGGCATTATAGATAAGCTCACCAGCTTAAATATAAACCCCTATGTCACTAGATGGGTTGCAAACTGGCTCAAGGACAGAACCCACATGGTTAGAATTGCTGGAGCCATGTCAGACTCCAAACCAGTTACAAGTGGCGTCCCACAAGGCTCAGTCCTGGGACCTCTCTTGTTCGGTATATATTTCTCGGTACAGGCCAACATGGAAGGACTGTGGCTGACCAAGTTCGCAGATGACTGCAAACTGGGTGCCATAATCAACTCTCCAGCCGACACAAGCATCCTCCAAAAGGGCCTCATAGAAACAGACAACTGGTGCCAGAGCCATGGCCTCAAGCTAAACGCCAAAAGTGTATAGTCATCCCTTTGGCAAAACGAAGTGCCACAAATTACCACATATGTGGTAATCCATTAAGTACAGAAGAAGTCATTAGGGACCTGGGGACCCAAGTTGATAGCAATCTCTCATTTGACAACCACGTGGCCAAAGTGGTTAGAAAAACATTTTATATAGCCCACCTAATCATGAAGGGATTCACATCTAGATCAGGGGAGGTCATCGTACCTCTTTACTCATCCCTCATCAGGCCCATAATTGAGTACAATGCCCCTTTTGGGTTGTACCTTACCAGACACCTGCATTAACTGGAAAGACCCCAAAAGTACCTCACCAAGAGGATCAAAGGGCACAAACAGATGCCATATGCTGCCCAGTTAAAGAAACTCCAGCTCTACTCAGTGGCATACCGCCTGCTCAGAGGCGATCTGTGCCTGACGTATAAAGCCATGTCCAACCCGGAATTAATGGACATGCTGCACCTCAGAAAATCCAAATCCCATCGAGCTACGTGCTCGAGAGACTTGAACCTCAGCACTGAAAAAAATAGGACATGCTGGAGGGACAGATTCATAACCCAGAGGCTCCCTTCACTCTGGAATAAAATCCCAGTCCAGGTTAGGCAGAGTCCCACATTGACTCTCTTCAAGAGGAATCTTGATGAGTGGATGGGAGATCGTAGGTTTACCCCGGCTATCACTTCTGTGTCACTGTTAGACAGAGGCACAGTATACTAACCTCAAAAAAGACATAGCAAAATTAATTTAAAATGGGTGGCGTAAGCCAAACACACTCTGGCTAGGCTTATAAATGCCCTAGGGCAGATAGCCTAGTATGAACCTATGAACCTATGGAAACTGGATCCACACGTCTTCAGCATTATAACAGGGAGCCCGGACATAGATCTATTTGCCTCCCCCCAGAATTGTCAACTGGACAAATTCTGCACGAGGACTTATCACAGACAAGCATGGAAAGTGGATGCCCTATCCTTCAGTTGGAAAAACCTTTCAGTCTACGCCTTTCCTCCTCTGCCTCTTCTTTCCAAAGTCCTACTAAAGGTCAGACAAGAAAAAACAAAAATGATTCTAATTGCCCCGGACTGGTCTCGCCAACACTGGTACCCAATCCTAAGGAATGCGTCTCAACTCCCTCCTTGGTATTTGCCTCAGATACCACATTTACTGTCTCAGCAAAACAATCAAATCCTGCACAATCAGCTCCAAACTCTGAACCTGGCTGCATGGCTGAGCATGTAGTTATTCAAACAACACCTCTCAGTAAGTCTGTGATGGATGTCATTTTGGAAGCCAGAAGGCCTAGTACTAGAAAATCTTGTGCTGATAAATGGAAGAGATTCTGTGCTTAGAACCAAGCACAAGGAACTGACACAGTAAAGCCAAATATTCCTCAGGTTTTGCAATACTTGACTGAGATGATTGACAAGGACCTGTCCTTTTCATCAATAAAAATCTATGCCTCTGCCATCTCGGCTCATTACAACACAGAGCCACCAATGTTTTCTCATCCTTTGATAAAACCGTATCTTAGAGGGGCCAAAAATTTATGCCTCCCAGAAGATCACCAATTCCTGCATGGGATCTCAAATTTGTGTTGGAAAAACTCACCTTGCCTCCATTTGAACCAGCTACTACTGCAGATGTAAAGTTGTTATCCTGGAAAACAAATTTACTTCTGGCAATCACTTCAGCAAGTAGGGTTTCAGAGCTGCAGGCCCTCATGGCTGTAGAGCCTTGTATTATATTTTACCCGGATAGGGTGCCCCTCAGGACCAGTCCTTCTTTTATGCCTAAGGTGGTATCCAGTGTGGCTCTTAACCAAACTATTCACCTGCCAACTTTTTACCCAAATCCACAGAACAAGGGGGAGAGGATTCTGAATTCCTTGGACGTGCACAGACCACTAGGATTCGACTTAAACAGGACCAAATCTCTAAGAAAAACTGAGCAGCTACTGGTGGCATTTGTTGCAGGATCAGAGGGAAAGGCTATTTCAAAGCAGACGATTTCAAAGTGGATAAGCCACTGCATTTGTTTCTGCTACTTAAATCATGGTAAACCGGTGCCCAAGGGCATTAGTTCACATTCCACCAGGGCTGCATCTACATCAGCAGTCTTTCTCAGAGGGGGTACCAACCAAAGACATTTTAGAGGCTGCTACTTGGAGTTCTGTGCATACTTTTACAAAGCATTATCATTTGCCTTTCTTTTCTAAGTCCAGGGCAGGCTTTGCCACTGCAGTTCTGCAGGGCCTTTTAGCCACTCCTAATGCTATTTAGTTCCAGCCTCCCATCCATATGACTGCAACAGTGAAACACAAAGAACATAGTACAGTTGTGTACACTTACCATAAATGTAGATGTTCGAGTGTATTCACTGTTGCAGTCCGGGTTACCCACCCGCCATCCCCCTTTATTCTGGAGATTCTCTTTCCTTCACTATATCCTACAGAATTGTGGTGTATTTGCTTTTAGATGAAGGTAAGGTTTATGTTGTTACAATTGCATGTATATGTAGTTTTATATATATATATATATATATATATATATATATATATATATATTTTTTTTTTTTTTGTTCCCCATTTGGGGGGCACCTGACATCTGGGGCAAGAAAAACTAAAGAAAATGGTGTCGGCTGCCTGTTTTATACCCCTGATGACCTGACGTCATGGAAGAAGAGACAGCAACCGATACAGGACCCAAGACTTTGATATTCAGGCTGTCTGAGGGCAACCTGCCAGCAGATTACCGAAATGTAATGTCTGCAACAGTGAATACACTCGAACATCTACATTTATGGTAAGTGTACACAACTGTACTATTTACTGCACTCAGCTGAACAAGTTGGAAAACATACTTTTGCAATGTGGTTTTGATTCACTAGAGGCATCTTGCTGCTGTAACTGGGTCTGTACTTAGAAGGCATGCTTGGCTTAAGGAACAATCCTTGCCAGATTATGTTAAAGCAAAATTACTGGATGCTCCCTTAAACCAGGACCGCCTGTTTGGCAACAAGGCAGGAAAAAGTTCTTAAAAAGATGGAGGAAAAAGCAAAATCTATGCAATCTGTTAAAGATTTTTTACAAGTACAACCTCCAAGGTTTAGTAGGCATTGGCCTTCCAAGAATTGGTCCTTTCCTGCCTCTTCCAGACCTTCAGTCCAAACCCAGAGCCTTGCAGAGCTCCCAGGCTTCAGTCGCAGGGTACACACAGGACTAAGCAGTGGGGGGCCTCCACTTCCAATTCTGGGAGTAATAAAACTGTCTCAATTACTTCTTTTTAAAACTTCCAAGCACTTCTCAACTAACTGCCCCTTTTGGGGGGAAGATTGCTCTTCACGCAAAGAACTGGGAACTCATTACCCAGGACAATTGAGTTCTAAATATATTGTCCCAGGGATACCGATTTCACTTCCACACGTTACCAACACCAAGCGGATGGCCAGATCTACCCCCAAATCAGTAGACAGAGGCTCAAAAGCAAGTACCTTCTCTTTTAAGCATGGGGGCTGTTCAGTTGGTACCAGAAGAGGAAAAGGAACAAGGTTTCTACTCAAGACTTTTCCTGGTACCCAGAAAAGACAGTTCATGGCGTCCTATCCTGGATCTGTCTACTCTAAACACCTTTTTGGTGATTCCAAAATTCAAGATGCTGACTCTTCACCAGTTGCTCCCTATGCTAGGCAAAGACGCTTGGTTGGCAACACTAGATTTAAAAGAAGCATACCTGCACATCCCAATCAGGGAATCTTGCAGAAGATACCTATGCTTCAAAGCAGGCTACACGCACTATCAGTTCTCTGCACTGCCCTTTGGCTTATCTACTGCGCCCAGGTATTCACAAAGTGACTAGCTCCAGTCATTGCAGTTGGCAGGCAAAGAAATATTCAAATGTATCCATACCTGGATGATTGTCTAATTCAGGCAGAAAGCCAGGAAATACTTTTGAATTATCTGGCCTTTGTACAAAGGGTGCTAACTTGTCTGTGGTACACCATAAATGAAAAGAAATCACACCTGGTACCCTGTCAACAAATTATATTCCTGGGAGCAAGCTTGAATACAACTTCCCAGATGGCTTTCCTCATGCTAGAGAAAGAATACAACTTCCCAGATGGCTTTCCTCATGCCAGAGAAACAAATTCATTTGACAACCTACTTCAAACAAGTGGCCACAAAAACTCTGTTATCTGCAAGGGAAATACTACAAGCCTTGGGGTTCATGGCCTCCTGCATTCTTTTAATTCCATATGCAAGACTACATATGAGGAAACTACAATGGTATCTAAAAAGCCTATGGTGTCAACATTTTCAGGATATAGAAGCAATGATTCCTATCATACCTTGCCTACGCCTAGAGTTTCTTTGGTGGGCAGAGGCCTGCCACCAAAACAAGGGACTATCATTCTCTACCCCCCTGCCACCCAAACCCTAACAGACGCATCAGACTATGCATGGGTGGGCTCACCTGGCAGGGAAGTGTATTTAGGGCAAATGTAACCCAAATCAAATGCAGCTGCATATCAATCAAAAAGAAATGTTAGCTGTACAGAATGTTCTGACAGCCTTCAAGGACCACATTCTTCCAGGACAATTAATGGTAAAGACGGACAACACCACTGTTATGTGGTACATAAACAAGCAGGGAGGTACACATTCTTACCCCCTTTGCAGATTAGCCATGGCATTGTGGAACACAACCCTGAGCTACCAAGTGCATCTACAAGCTCAATTCCTGCCAGGAAAACTGAATACACTGGCAGACGAACTAAGCAGAAACCTCATGGACCCACACGAGTGGAAACTGGAACCAAGGATTTTCAACATGTTGACAAGCAAATGGGGGAGCCCAGATAAAGACCTGTTTGCCTCCCCCCAGAACTATCAATTGGACAAATTTTGCACAAGGACTTCCCACAAACAAGCCTGGAAAGTGGATGCTGTGTCCTTCAGCTGGAAAAACCTATCCGTTTATGCTTTTCCTTCTCTGCCTCTGCTCTCCAAAGTACTACTAAAGATCAACAAGATAAACCAAGGATGATTTTGATTGCTCCAGACAGGCCACGCCAACACTGGTACCCCTTCTTGCGCAGTGTGTCACTGTTGGCCCCATGGCACCTGCCCCAGACTCCTACCCTATTGTCTCAGCAGGAGAACCAGCTCCTGCACCCTCAGATTCAAACACTGAACGTAGCAGCATGGCTAATTACCTAATCTCTCCTTTACCATCCCTCAGTAAACCAGTGGTGGATATCATTTTAGAGGCAAGGAGGCCTAGTACTAGAAAATCTTTTGCTGAAAAATGGAAAAGATTCTGTGTCTGGAACCAATCTCAAGGGATGAGCACAGCAGTGCCCAGTTTACCTCAGATTTTACAATACTTAACTGAGATGCTTCACAAGGGGCCTGTCTTTCTCCTCCATCAAAATTCATTTCTCAGCCATTTCAGCTCATTATAGCACAGAACCTTCCCTCTCCTCTCATCCAGTGCTCAATCAGTTCCTCAGAGGGGCCAGAAATGTACGACCACCCAGGAGAGCTCCAACTCCAGCATGGGACTTTAACTTTGTATTGGAAAATCCCACTCTTCCCCCTTTCGAGCCAGCTGCTACTGCAGACTTAAAATTCATTTCTTGGAAAACAGCTTTCCTTTTAGCAATCACTTCAGCAAGAAGGGTATCTGAATTACAGGCCCTCATGGCAGTTGAACCTTTCACCATCTTTCATGCGGTCAGGGCATTTCTCTGGACCAATCCCTCCTTCATGCCCAAGGTGGTATCCATTGTGGCCCTCAATCAGTCCATTCATTTGCCAACCTTCTTTCCTAATCCACAGAACAAAAGGGAAAGAATACTGCACTCCTTAGATGTGCACAGGCAACTTAGATTCTACTTGGACAGGACTAAACCTCAAAGGAAATCTGACCAACTGCTGGTGGCATTTGCTGCAGGGGCAGAGGGGAAGGCTATTTCAAAGCAAACCATTTCCAAATGGAATAGACCATTACATTAATTTCTGCTGCAAGCATCATGGAAAACCTATCCCACAGGGGATTAGACCCCACTCAACCAGGGCTGCATCTACCTCTACAGCCTTTCTCAGAGGCGTCCCTATCAGGGACATCCTAGAAGCTGCCACCTGGAGTTCTGTACATACTTTCACCAAGCATTACCATCTGCCAATTTTCTCTAACTCCAGAGCTGGCTTTGCCACTGCAGTCTTGCAGGGCCTTATAGCTGGTCCTAATGCTATCTAAATTCCTCCTCCCATCGTTAGCTTTGGGAATCTACCCAAATGTGATGACTGCAACAGTGAAACACGAAGAACATAGTACAGTTGTGTACACTTATCATAAATGTAGATGTTAGAGTGTATTCACTGTTGCAGTCCTGGTTACCCTCCCTCCAGCCCCCTTACTTCTTTTGGCTATACCTCTACTCTCCTTTATTATGCTCAAAAGCTTTTTGGTGTATTTGCTTTTTTGTTGGAGGTATAACCTTGTATACTTATAGATTTAATTGCTTCCCATTAGGGGAGCACCTGACATCTGGGGCAAGAAAAACTGATGCAATGGCTTCGGCTGCATGTTTTATACCCCTGACGACCTGACGTCACGGAAGAAGGGACAGCAACCGACGCAGGACCCAAGACTTTGTTAATTAGGCTGACTGAGGGCTACTGCAAGCAGATAACTCAAACGTGATGACTGCAACAGTGAGTACACTCGAACATCTACATTTATGGTAAGTGTACACAACTGTACTTTCTTTCTATATGGAGACATAAGTTTGTAATGGTGGCTTTTAGCCACCAGGACCACTTCACCATATTTACTTGGGCCTCTGACTGGTTAGGGTAAGGAAAAACTGATGTAATAACGTTGGCTGCCTTCCTTTATAACACTGACGACCTGATGTCAGGCAGCAAGCGACAGCAGCCAATGAAGAAAAACATTATCTGGTATTCGGGCCAGCCGAGGGCTACCACAGCAGGAATAACCCACAGGTGATGACTGCAACAGTGAATACACTCGAACATCTACATTTATGGCAATTGTACACAACTGTGCTTTTTCTGCATCCCCTAGCCATATGCACAGTCCTGGGTGATCAGTGCCTTTTCCACCAGTTTGAGTAGAGGCCCTGTATGATTTCCTTTTATTACCACTTTTCCCAAAAGTGCTTGTCAAGGCAAAAAGAGAAAAAGCAAACCTCATCCTAATAGCTTATCACTGGTCAAGGCAGGTGTAGTGGTCTCTGGTAGTACACTTGTCTGAATTCTAACATTGGACCAGGGTATCATTTCCTTGATGGCCAGTAGGCCTCGAGCGTGTTCACCAAATCTATGAATTTATGAGGAGTACCCCATGTCTCTCATCTGAATACTGATATTGGACTAGGGCATTGGTTCCTTTATGGCTAGTAGGCCACGAGCATGTTCACCAAATCCATAAATTTATGAGGAGTAGCCCATGTCACTCCTTTGTTACTGTAGTTAATCCTTTCCAATTCAAAATCTTTAAGATTTTGGGCTTCGAAGATCTCATGTTTGTTCCACATGGACACTTCTTGACAAAAGTAGAACATAGTAAATCCAAAAGTAACACAAGTACTACCACCCTGTGTATGAAGCAACTTCAGTTTATTAAAACAATAAAAGCAGTATCATAAGCGCTTTCGGGTAAATCCCTTCATCAGATGATAAAACACTAGTAAAAACCTAGCATCTAATATAGTACAACACAGCCAATGAAAATCAATAGTTTACCAGTACTTTTAGTGGAAGAGTCCTTTACTTTTTGTTCTTAAAAGTAGAACATATTCACAGGAATACTACCAGCCCTAACAAAGTCCTATTTGAGTGTGTGAAAGAGGTGGTTATTTTTGTGTATTAATCAAACTCTGGACCCCACTAGCACCTACAGCCCTTAAATTCTCCAAAATTTTTACCACATGTCTGACCAGGGTTTGTCTTTCCAAGTTGAAGTGCAGGTCTGGCATTTCCACCAGTTTAGCTGTGAAGGAATTTTTTTCAAATGTATTATTCATTCCAGATGGAGTAGGAAACTCATTCCGCCTCCATTGAGACATGAACCTTGTGTTCAGAAAGTTTACCTTGCTTTCTTTCAAGCTGATTCACTCAGCTGCTAAGTTTTTATTCTAGAAAACTCATCTTAGCAGGTATCACTACAGAAAAGGGAATTTCAAAACTGCAGGCTGCAAGTGTGCAAGGAGTGGTAAACAATCTTCCACAGGAACAGGATTACTTTGACCATTCCCACTTTTTATGTCCAAGGGGTACTTGCCTTTACTCAATGTGTTGATTTCCTGTTGTTCCCCTCTAATCCACAGATTGAAGGAGTAATGATACTTCACAGCATTGTCCATAGTATCCATAGATTGAAGGAGTAATGATACTTCGCAGCATTGTCCATAGTATCCATGGATTGAAGGAGTAATGATACTTCACAGCATTATCCATAGTGCCCACAGATTGAAGGAGTAATAATGCTTCACAACATTGTCCATAGTGTCCACAGATTGAAGGAGTAATGATACTTCACAGCATTGTCCATAGTATCCACAGATTGAAGGAGTAACGATACTTCACAGCATTGTCCATAGTATCCATAGATTGAAGGAGTAATGATACTTTGCAGCATTGTCCATAGTATCCATAGATTGAAGGAGTAATGATACTTCGCAGCATTATCCATAGTGTCCACAGATTGAAGGAGTAATAATGCTTCACAACATTGTCCATAGTGTCCACAGATTGAAGGAGTAATGATACTTCACAGCATTGTCCATAGTATCCACAGATTGAAGGAGTAATGATACTTCACAACCTTGCCCATAGTTAATTAAGCTTCTGTACTAACATGACTAAAGACTTCAGTCAGACAGGCTGTCTTGGGGAAACACAGAAGGCATGTCCAAGGAGACCCCCTTTTTATTACCCCCTGCAGCTAAGCATCATTAGAAAGTGTCCAGGGTATCCTCTTTCCATTCTAAGTTTCCTGTCAGTTCTCCATCTTACCCCTTGCAATTCAGGCCCCCATGAGCAGGGAAGTCCTTACTGTACTTGTCAAGGATGCAAGTGGAGAGATCTGAGTGACCTCAGTACAGTACCACCCTGAAAGCTGCAAAGGACTTTTTGTCATGCTAGATTCATTGTCTCATTTAACAAGTAGTGTACCCTTCCACTTACCACCTCAGGATAGTGAACTAGCAAAGCGCTGCTCACTTTTCTTCCTACTCACAAAGCCTATGATGGATTAGGTTTGCCAAGTGAATCTGGCTTGCCTGGATCACAGTCAGAGTTCATTCCCTCTCTGTAATGGAGGTGGTCCAAGCAGGCCCTTTCCAAATGGCTGGCAAGTTGTATTCCCTTTTGCTTTGTCCGTCATGGTTATGCTGTATCTGGAAAAACTGGGGTTAAATTTACTAAAGCTGCTGCCACCCACTTCAGCTTTCCTCGGCAATGGGCTCACATTACTTGTTAAGCTGGTGTATGGATATTTGTCCACACCTGTGAAGCTGGTGTATGGATATCTGTCCACACCTGTGAAGCTGGTGTATGGATATCTGTCCACACCTGTGAAGCTGGTGTATGGATATCTGTCCACACCTGTGAAGCTGGTGTATGGATATCTGTCCACACCTGTGAAGCTAGTGTATGGATATCTGTCCACACCTGTGAAGCTGGTGTATGGATATCTGTCCACACCTGTGAAGCGAGTGTATGGATATCTGTCCACACCTGTGAAGCTGGTGTATGGATATCTGTCCACACCTGTGAAGCTGGTGTATGGATATCTGTCCACACCTGTGAAGCTGGTGTATGGATATCTGTCCACACCTGTGAAGCTGGTGTATGGATATCTGTCCACACCTGTGAAGCTGGTGTATGGATATCTGTCCACACCTGTGAAGCTGGTGTATGGATATCTGTCCACACCTGTGAAGCTGGTGTATGGATATCTGTCCACACCTGTGAAGCTGGTGTATGGATATCTGTCCACACCTTCTGTAGGCATTACTGACTGAACCTGAAGTCTAGAAATAGTGCAGGTTTCATAGCACCTGTGCTAAACAGTGTGCTCTGTAACCTCCTTCCCTAGGTCTTTGCCTCCCTGTACTGTTTTGTGTTTTCCTATTCTTCAGAATGTATTGCAGCGCAAGGGTCCTTGTGAACATGCACTTTTGTGTGAAGGTACTCTCTGTGCCCTCGTATGCTGCAGTATATGATGATTTACTACAATAGAAGCTCCCACATCATCACTTGACCCGCTTGCTAAGAATCTTGTATGGAATAAGATTATCTTGTTCTTGCATTATGAAGTATATAGGGGCGTGTAACTCCCAGGGCTGGCTACCTTCACTTCATTTTTTCCTGGAACATTAGTCTGAAGGGGCATGGTATGTCTGCTCTAAACTGTGTATTGTCAGTTTGTACCGCTATTGTTGAGCGTTTGATTTAACTTCCTCAGAAACAGCATAGTGACGCATTTAACTTCTGTTTTGCAGTGCCTGCCATAAAGTCATCAGTAATCAGACATATGTCAAGGTACTTATGCCATGATAAAGCAAAGGTTAGCTGTTGCATAGGCTTCCAAAGGTATGCTTGAGAAGAGCTGGTTGATGAGAAGGGAGCTGTTAATATTGTTAAAATGCCTCTTATTTCTAATAATTGTAACTGTTCTTAGGAAGTCTGTTTAGACAAAAAAAATTCAACTTTTACACTTCTTGTCATTTTTAGGATTGGTGGAATTCGACATCGTTTGCCAATTACTACAGAACGTGGAATGTGGTGGTCCATGACTGGCTCTACTCTTATGTGTACAGAGACTTTCTTTGCGTAAGTAGAGAGAATTGTTTTCAGATGTTTGCTTCTAACCTTTAGTTGCTGATTTTATTGGAGAAATTACCACAAGTGTCGGTGAAGACAAAGATCCTGTATTTCTTACTGGGCATAATCAGAAGACAGTCTACTTTACTGTACAACCACATCATTGTGTGTAGCACACGACTTAAAAGAGGAATATTTTTATATGTTTATCTTCCAAATGCAGGCTGTAGTATTTAAGATTGTGATGTCGGATTTGTGATAGGGCAATTTATTTAACTATTAACGGATTTCTGGGCAGTGGTTTCTAAATCCTGCTGAGGACTTTCTAACCGCCACAGCCATGACTCTTTTAGTCTTCTTTCCTGCTCAGTGTGAGAAACTGCTGAGCTAAAAAAGAAAGGTAAGTCAAATTTAAGAAATGTAAATATCCTGCAGAGAAAAGCCTTTGGTGTACCCCTGCATACTGTAATTAAAACTTGACGGTTAAAATTTTTGTTTCACTGCTCCAGGCTGTGTGGTCATTTCTGATCATTGGTCACTGTCTTTGTAGAATTTTTCATATTCTCCCCTCGTCTGAAGAGGTTTTCTCTCCACACTGTTTTCTTCCATCTCCCAAAACCGTAATGGTTGGGTGGCTGCTGTAAATGCACCATATATCTTACGTTTCCCTTGCTCTTTATTTATTTATTTTATTTGACATTTGCTTACTGGGAAAGTGGAGGCCCTGGGAGAAATGCTCCAGATGCATGTCTGTGTAATGTGGGAGGAAACCCACATGAATACAGAGAGGGCATGCAGACTCAGCACACAAGGCACCCCAGTTGAGAATCAAACCGGAGAACCTCTTGCTGTGAGGTGACAATGCAAACCGCTGTGCCACTGCGCCTCTTGCAACCAAAGTTGTGACTGAACAAGGTCCTTGAAGGACCAGTTCATAGGTAAGTACTAAGCTATCTGCCCAAGGACATTTATAAGCCTAGTCAGAATGTGTTGGCTTTCGCCACCCCCTTAGATTAGTTCCCTGTGCCTCTGTCCAGCAGAGCCATTAGTTCCCAGCGCCGTTGTCCAACAGAGCCACTGCAGTGATCCATGGGGTAAATTTTCTGTTTCCCATCCACCCGTCAAGGTTTCTCTTGAAGAGTGTTAGTGAGGGGCTCTGCCTGATGTATATTGGAATCCTGTTCCAAAGCATGGGGAGTCTCTGGGATAGGAATCTATCCCTCCAGCATGTCCTATTTATCGTTGTGGTGAGGTTTATATCTCTAGAGCGTGTGGCTCTCCGGGATTTGTTTTTTTAGGTGGAGCATATCCATCAATTCTGGGTTGGATATGGCCTTGTATGTCAGGCAGAGATCACCTCTGAGTAAGCGGTATGCAAGCGAGTACAGCTGGAGATTCTTGAGTCGGGCTGCATAGGGCATCTGTTTGAGGCCAGTAATCCTCTTGGTGAGGTACTTTTGTGGTCTTTCCAGCTGTTGCAGGTGTCTTGTAAGGTACATCCCAAATGGGGCATTGTATTCTATGATGGTTTTAATGAGTGATGAGTAGAGAGGCACAATGACCTCTTTTGTTCTAGATGCGAACCCTTTTGTGATTAGGTGGGCCACATAGAAGGATTTTCTAACCACCTTGGCAATATGATTGTCAAAGGAGAGATTACTATCTACTTGGGTCCACAGATCCCTTATTACATTTTCTGTATTTAGGGGACTACCACCTATGTGGTAGTTTGCAGTTTTTTCCAAAGGGGATGACTATGCACTTTTTGGCGTTTAGCTTGAGGCCATGATTTTGACACCAGGTATCCGTCTCAGGGCGACCCATCTGGAGGGTGTTTGTATTAGCCAGAGAATCTGTTATGGCCCCTAGTTTGTAGTCTGTGAACTTGGTCAGCCATACTCCTCCTATGCTTCACCACACAGTAAGAAGTAATATCCAAAAAACGACCCAGCCAGTAAATCCAAAGATTTATTTTCGTAATACCAAAAACTGACTTCTCAGAGAAGTCAATTTTTGGTATTACGAAAATAAATCTTTGGATTTACTGGCTGGGTCATTTTTTGGATAGTCCTCCTATGCTTGCCTGTAACTCTGAGAAGTATATACTGAACAGGAGGGGTCCTAGGACTGAGCCCTGGGAGACGCCACTTGTAACCGGTTTAGAGTCGGACGTAGAGCCTGCAACTCTCACCATGTGGGTTCTATCCATGAGCCAGTTGGCAAACCATCTCGCGGCGTAGGGGTTTATGTTCAAGCTGGTGAGCTTGTCTATACTAGAATGGGGAATGGTGTCGAAAGCCTTTACGAGGTCTAGGTAGGCTGTGTGGACCTCCTTCCCTCATCTAATGCCTTGGTAACCTTCTCAAAGAAGTCGACCAGGTTTAGGAGGCATGATCTGCCCTTAAAAAAGCCAGAATGGGTAAGGGTCCAAGGTTTGGAGGTTCCCAATGTCTCTGTTAATGAGTTCCATGATGATGCGTTCCATAGCCTTGCAGACCAGGCTAGTCAGGCTTATAGGGCGATAGTTCCCAGGGTCTGTTGTGGCTCCACCTTTGTGGAGCGGGATAACTGGTGCTGTGCGCCACTGTGTGGGTACGTAGTCTGTAGAGAGGCTGAGTTTGAACAGTGTGTTTAGGTGAGGGGTTAGTTCATTTTGGAGCTCTTGTAAGACACAACCTGGGACACCGTCAGGTCCCATTGAAGCTGTGTTTTTGGCTTTGGCTATGGCTGTTTTAACCTGTGTGTTGGTGATTGATGGAGCCCTACATTCTTCTGGTATTGTTATGGGCCCTTTAGGGGGTGAGAGGGGGGTGAAGTTTGCACTAAACCTGTCTGCCAGAATGTTGGCAATTTCAGTCGGTTCAGTGTATTTTGTGCCATTCTGCACTAATTCAGAGCAGATCTGAGAGTTTCCACTTAGGTTCTTGACATAGCTAAAGAATGCTTTGTGGTTATCTTTGGAGTCATTGGCAATTTTTCTTTCGAAACTAGCCTTGGATGATTTAATGAGGGATCATAATTTCTTACTGATACTGATCAGGGACGTTTTTCCTTCTTGGGATTTTACTCATTTCTGTACTAGTTTCCTCTTTCTGTTGTATAGCTTGTTTATGACAGGGGTCAACCAGACTGGTTTCCTTTTCTTGGAGTGAGTCTTGGTTTTACTTGGGATAGCACGATACATGCATTCCTGCAGATGCTCATAGAGTGCCTTTGTAAAGGTTTCAGCAGCTGGACAGCATTGCCCTTTAGTACAGGGGCTGTGAACCTTTCCACCTCGGTCTTAAGTAACGTGAAGTTTGCTTTTGAAAAGTTTTTCACGGTGGTTTCCTTGAGTGAGGGTGGGGGCGGAATGTGGATATCCAGAGTGATTAGTCTATGGTCTGATCTAACCAGCGAGGGGTTGACCTCCGGTGTGGAACACCGGTCACCCATGTTCGTGATGACCAGGTCCAATATGTTGTTCCCTCTGGTGGGGGTGTTGACCAGTTGATCCAGGGCGTTTGAGTTTATAAATTCTAGGAAGCGTTGGGCAAGGGAGTTAGTACTTGAGTAGTTCTCCCAGTTTATGTTTGGGTAATTTAAATCACTCAGTATTAGGGTGTTTGGTAGGACCTTCATATTTCCCAGTGTCTCCAGAAATGCAGAATGGGGGTCGTGGACCATGGTGGGTGATATGTAGCAAGCTACAATTTGGATTGCAGTTTTGCCCGTTGTTAGTTGCACATGGACAACATGCATATTCAACTGGACGTATAAGAGAATTTAAGTACCTTTATCTGCACTTTTTAAAAAAAAAAATACAGTATTTAATTTGATTTAAACTGTGTTGAAGGAATATTTAACTGAACTGGCAGTTATTCTGCTCATCAGTAACTTGAACTGAAGCTAGTGTTTGCTGAATTTTGTTATTTGCTAGTTATTACAGGTGTGGGGGTAGCCACATTCTTTGATTTCCTGTCCTTGCCTATTTAAGTGGTGCATTGTGAAAAATTTTCTGCTTAAAATCCTCAGCTTTGGCCGGCTATGAACTTGGTTATATTCAGCTGGACGTATAAGAGAATTTAAGTACCTTTATCTGCACTTTTTTAAAAAAAAAAATACAGTATTTAATTTGATTTAAACTGTGTTGAAGGAATATTTAACTGAACTGGCAGTTATTCTGCTTTTCAGTAACTTGAACTGAAGCTAGTGTTTGCTGAATTTTGTTATTTGCTAGTAATTACAGGTGTGGGGGTAGCCACATTCTTTGATTTCCTGTCCTTGCCTATTTAAGTGGTGCATTGTGAAATATTTTCTGCTTAAAAACCTCAGCTTTGGCCGGCTAAGAACTTGGTTATATTCAACTGGACGTATAAGAGAATTTAAGTACTTTTATCTGCACTTTTTTTAAAAAAAAATACAGTATTTAATTTGATTTAAATTGTGTTGAAGGAATATTTAACTGAACTGGCAGTTATTCTGCTCTTCAGTAACTTGAACTGAAGCTAGTGTTTGCTGAATTTTGTTATTTGCTAGTAATTACAGGTGTGGGGGTAGCCACATTCTTTGATTTCCTGTCCTTGCCTATCTAAGTGGTCCATTGTGAAATATTTTCTGCTTAAAAACCTCAGCTTTGGCCGGCTAAGAACTTGGTTATATTCAACTGGATGTATAAGAGAATTTAAGTACCTTTATCTGCACTTTTGTTTAAAAAAAATACAGTATTTAATTTGATTTAAACTGTGTTGAAGGAATATTTAACTGAACTGGCAGTTATTCTGCTCTTCAGTTATTCCCAACCACCCTCCCTGTTTTTGTTTTGGTGTTAATCTTAGTGGCCTGGAAACTGCCCGCCCCTCAGCCTGCCTCTGGGCTCATCTCATTTGCTCACTCAACTGAGTGCAGTGAGATCATATTCTGATTTCAGGCACTCCTACTGTGTACAAAGAGAGCATCTGGGAAACAGACAAAAAAAAATTAAGCTTATTTCCTGCCTTTCCTGTTAAGTGGTATAGACTATTTGTAGGCTTCTGAGCCCCCAAGCCCTTCTGTGTTTGAGGGAAGCCTTCTAGCTTGTTTTTTTTCTTATAACTAGCCAGTTTTCTAGTTTCAGCACTCAAATCTGTTTCTTTGATCTCAGCACTTGTTCAGATAAAAAAAAAAAAACATTTCATCTGCTTTTACTGTACTTGTGTTTCTACCTACTTCATTTTACTTTTGCATCATCTTAAAAATACTCAATTGTATTTATTACTGCTTGGTGTAACTCATTCTAAGCCTTTTGGTTTAAACACTTGGGCTTCGGACCAGTTGTTTTGCACTGAGAGGGTTTGTGGTCTGCACTGTTGTGGCAGAACAGGTAGCTTACATCCTTCTAGGTTGGGAACTGCTGATTGAGGGCTCAGTGTCTGTTATTCTAAAAGTGTATTAATCCTGGTTTAAGCACTTGGGCTTTCAGGCCAGTTATTTTACATTAAGAGGGTTCGTGGTCTGCACTCTTGTGGCAGGAGAGGCTGGACTCTGCCCTTCTGAGCTGGGAATTTCTGGTTAAAGGCTTATAGTGCATGCATATCTGAACTGCTTCTTACTGAAGTTGGTGCGCCTTGTTTGCTGTGGCATAGACTGGATTCGGGCCTGCTGGATCTAGCTTTGTTTGTGTAACTTTAGCACTAATCCAGACATTCTCTAAAGTATTCAATTGTATTTATTACTGCTTGGTTGTAACTTGATTAAAGTGTAGCTATCATTCTAAGTCTTTTGGATTAAGCACTTGGGCTTCAGACCAGTTGTTTTACATTAGGAAGGTTTGTGGCCAGCACTGTGGTGGCAGGACAGGTAGCTTTCATCCTTCTAAGTTGGGAACTGCTGATTGAGAGCCCAGTGTCCAAGTGTATTAGTTCTGGTTTAGGCATTTGGGCTTCAGGCCAGTTATTTTACTTTAAGAAGGTTTGTGGTCTGCACTCTTGTGGGAGAAGAGGCTGGACTCTGCCCTTCTGAGCTGGGAATTTCTGGTTAAAGGTTTATAGTGCCTGAATATTTGAACTGTATCTTACTGAAATTGGTACACCTTGTTTGCTCTAGCATAGACTAGATCCAGGCCTGCTGAATCTAGCTTTGTTTATATGCTTGTTGTTTGTTTGCTTGTTATTTCCTGGAAGCTAATTCCACCTAATACGCTTCTCAGCTTCTGTGGATCACTAGTGATATCTGCATTGCTTACTGTACTTATTTCCTTGTTTCACTTGAAAGAAAGTTACTGTTTGTCGTTTTGCATTTAGTTACTTGTAACACATTGCACTCAAGTTACCTGGCACTTGCTCACTAAAGCAATTATATAAGTCAGCACTAAAAATTAAAAGCACTACACCCTCACTCCCCACTGGCCCTTGTTTTCAATTATTAAGGAATTCCCAATATTATTCTAGCATGTCCAAAGGTCAGTTGTCAGTCTCCTCTCCGGTCCAGCTGGTGAATCTGGGAATCTTGAGGCAATGTTATAACTGCCTCATGTACACAGACAACCGTCTCCTCCTCCCACATAACACAAATACTTACGAGAGATGCAGCTATTTAGCCAAACTGGAGGCTGAGCTCTCTCAACTCAGGACTGGCAAGACCAGACAGGAGGAGAAGGCAACTACACACACCACAAAACCAGCCTCACATAATGCTACCACACCACTGAATCAAACACATAAACACACAAAGACATACTCAGAGGCTCTGAGTAAAAATTTACCTAAACAGCAGAGGCCTCCAAAGCAGACACCCAAACAACTGCTACCTCAAGACACCCCACAAGCAACACATAAACCACAAAAGCAGTGTGCAAAGCAGTCACAGCCCTTAAGGACAAATACACCAAACATACTTGTCATAGGTGACTCCATAGTCAGACACACTGACGTCCCACTCACCAGGCTGAACAAGGAGAGGGTCACAGTAAGCTGCCTATCGGGCGCTAGAATCCACCACATAACACCAGCACTCGGGTCACTCCACGGCAAATACAAATATGACACAGTCATTGTCCATGCTGGTGTGAATGACCTGAGATGTACCTCCCTGGACTACATGAAAAGAGACATAGAGGAGCTCTCTGATTATGTAGCCCAGGCAGGTATGACCCTGACCCTGAGCAGTATCCTTCCTTCACCAAGAATGATGCCACAATATAGAGACAAGATGATCAGCTTTAACAATTGGCTTAATGTCTGGTGTCATTCAAAGGGGACCCAGTGTCTGTCTGCCTGGGATGACATGCTTGACATGCCACGCTGCTTTGCAAGGGACGGCTTGCACCTGTCTCCCCTGGGATTCCGGATATTGGCTAAGGCTCCTGCCACCCCCATAGTGCCTTTTTTAGGCAAGGCTCAAATTCTAAACCTACCACCCTAGAAAACAAAAATGGGAAGAAACTGAGGGTAATGCTGCTCAATGCCAGAAGTCTAAATCTCAAAATGCATGCACTCGAGGCCCTTCTCAGTATGGACAACATTGATGTCTGTGCTGTAACTGAAACCTGGTTCAAGGCTCCTGAGAGCACCCCGGCACTATTAGGTTTTACCTCATATCATGCGTTCCAACCCCAAAACCCGGACCACACCACAAAAGGAGGGGGTGTATCCATATTCATAAAGGATACCCACACCTCCAGGTTGGTGGCAACGCACGACGCTTCGGAAACCATCCAGGTGCAACTAACCATAGGCAAAACTGCTCTACAAATTGTAGCATGCTACAGGCCATCCTCTCAAACTCAGGAACCCCACACAGCCTTCCTGAAGACACTGGAGGGTATAAATGTATCTCCAAACACCATCATATTGGGTGACTTCAACTACCCGAATATAGACTGGGAACATTACTCAAGCCCTAACTTTCTAGCCCAACGGTTCCTGGAGTTCATAAATTCAAATGCCATGGAACAGCTAGTCACTGTTCCCACGAGAGGAGAAAATATACTAGATCTCATTATCACAAACATGGGGACAAAATGCTCCACACCGGAAGTATATCCCTCATTGGTGAGATCTGATCATAAACTAATCTCACTGGAAATCCACATCCCGCCCCCACCTCAAACAAAAAAGACCACAGTGAAGAACTTCTCTAAAGCAAACTTCACACTACTCAAGACTGGTGTGGTATCCTTCAAGGCCCCTGAGCCAGTGGAAACCACAACCCAAGCTGGAAGCCCTTACAAATGCCTTCTATGAACACCTCCAGGACTGCATGGATCAGGCAATCCCAAATAAAACCAAGACTCTTTCCACAAAGGGCAAACGTCCAGTCTGGTGGACCCCAGCCATTAACAAACTTTACAATAAGAGGAGAAAGCTATTACATGATAGAACAAAATCCATAAAAGGGAAGTCACCCTGATCATTATTAGTAAAAAAATACGAGCACTCATAAAATCAACTAAGGCCAATTTTGAGAGAAAAATTGCCATGGATTCAAAGGGCAATCATAAGGCCTTTTTCAGCTATGTTAGGAACCTGGATGGAAACTCCCAGATATGCTCAGAATTAGTCCAAAATGATACAAAAATCACTGAACCCACAGACATTGCCAACATACTGGCAGACAGGTTCAGTGCAAACTTCAACCCCCCTCTCCCCCCCCCTAAAGGAGAGATAACTATCCCAGCGGAGTGTAGCCTCCCAGACATCTCAAATGCGCAGGTGAAAGCTGCTCTCTCTAAAGCTAAAAACACAGCAACAATGGGACCGGATGGTGTCCCCGGCTGTGTGCTACACGAGCTAAATGAGGAATTAAACTCGCACATAAGGCAGCTGTTTAATCTCAGCCTTACCACAGGATACATGCCCAAGGAGTGGCGTATGGCAACTGTGGTCCCACTCCACAAAGGCGGTGCCTCTACGGACCCTGGTAATTACCGCCCCATAAGCTTAACAAGTCTAGTCTGCAAAGCTATGGAGAGGATCATAATGGAGCTCATAAACAAAGATACAGGGGACTTGCAGACATTGGACCCGACCCAGTTTGGCTTCGTCAAGGGAAGATCATGCCTTTTGAACTTGGTCGACTTCTTCGAAACAGTCACCAAGGCCATTGATGAGGGAAAGGCAGTCCATACACCCTACCTTGACCTTGCAAAGGCTTTCGACACAATACCCCACTCGGGTATTGTAGAAAACTTACCAGCTTAAATGTAAACCCATATGTCACAAGATGGGTTGCAAACTGGCTTAAGGACAGAACCCACAGGGTTAGAGTTGCTGGCGCTATGTCAGACTCCAAGCCGGTCACAAGTGGTGTCCCACAGGGCTCGGTCCTTGGCCCCCTATTGTTCGGCATCTACTTCTCAGAAGTACAGGCCAACATGGGAGGACTTTGGCTGACAAACTTTGCAGACGACTGCAAACTGGGCGCCATAGTGGAAAGTGCATCGGACACGGATATCCTTCAGAAGGGACTCACGGAAACAGATAGCTGGTGCCAGAGCCATGGCCTGAAGTTAAACGCCAAAAATGTATAGTCATACCCTTCGGGAAAAACAAGGTAATCCCAAGCTACCATATAGGTGGCAATCCACTAAGCACAGAAGAGGTTATCAGGGACCTGGGGACCCAGGTTGACAGTGGCCTTTCTTTTGACACTCACGTTGCTAAAGTGGTTAGAAAGACCTTCTACATTGCCCACCTGATCATGAAGGGATTCACATCCAGATCTAGTGAGGTCATTGTTCCCCTGTACTCTTCACTTATCAGACCAATGATCGAGTACAATGCCCCATTCGGGATGCATCTCACCCGACATCTGCAGCAATTGGAGAGACCCCAAAAGTTCCTCACCAAAAGGATAAAGGGACTCCAAAATCTGTCATATGCTGCCAGATTGAAGAAACTCCAGCTCTATTCAGTCGCATACCGTCTGCTCAGAGGTGACATGTGCCTGACATACAAGGCCATATCCAACCCGGAATTAATGGACATGCTCCACCTTAAAAAATCCAAATCCACCAAAACCACTAGAGCAAGCGACTTAAACCTTAGCACAGATATAAATAGGACGTGCTGGAGGGATAGATTTATCACTCAGACTCCCTATGCTGTGGAATAAAATCCCGGTCCATGTGAGGCAGAGGACCTCGCTGGCTCTGTTCAAGAGAAATCTTGACCTGTGGATGGGAGATCGTAGGTTTACCCCGGGAATCATCTCTGTGTCACTGCTGGACAGAGGCACAACAAACTAATGGGCACAGTATTTTTTCATATAAGGGGTGGCGTAAGCCACAAAAATTTGGGCTAGGCTTATAAATGCCTTAGGGCAGATAGCCTAGTATAAACCTATGAACCTATGGATGATCTCTGATGCATTGTGCTGCGCCACTAACCGGAGGTGTGGGTATCCTTGATGAATATGGATACACTCCCGCCTTTTGTGTTTCGGTCCTGGTGCTGTGGCCGAAAGGTATGGTATGAGTTATAGCCTAGTAGTACTGGGGTGCTCTCAGGAGCCTTAAACCAGGTTTCTGTTACTGCACAGATGTCGATGTTCTCCATACTGAGGAGTGCCTCGAGTGCATGCATTTTGAGGTTTAGACTTCTTGTGTTGATGTCAGATGTCCTTCAAGGATGCATCTGCAGTCATCACATATGGGTTGTCCTGCCTCAGGCAGCCCTTCGGTCGGCCGGATTCCAAAGTCTGGGTCCGGCGTCGGCTGATGTCGCCCCTTCCCCGACGTCAGAGTGCCTGGGGTATAAAAGCGTCAGCCAACGCCAACTTCCTCAGTTTTTCTTAGCCCGTGGTGCCCGAAGCAGAAGCAGTTCGCAAGTGCCGGTCGGCCAGCTCCTGTAATTCAGCTAAACCGAAGACTTCAAAAGCTAAGTACCCCATTGGGGACTCTTTCTTGCCTCAGCCGATGTCAGATAAAATTAATAATTGCTTAACTTGTGGGAAACAAATACCTCATAAGGATTTCCACTCTTACTGCCTACCTTGCCTAGGCCCAGACCACGACGTCTCGGCCTGTTCCGCCTGTGCTTCCTTCAACCAACGCACTCTAAGACGTCGGTCGGAGTTTGCAGAGGAATTTTTTGGGGGCTAGTTTTGCTTACAAAATGCCGTCGGAGACTCCGACTTCACATTTAATAAAGACACGGAAGGACAAGGGCCGACACACGCGGTCCGCGGTTTCGGCTGAAACCACGGCCAGGCCTACCACGAGTGTCTTGGTCTCGGCTGAAACCGAGTCCTTGGTACTACCGTTCACCGAAACCGTACAACCGACAACCTCGGCCCCGGAGGCCACTACTGTATCGGTTGTTGAATCTCCATTGGAATCTGGTGTCCAGGAACCTTCCGACACCATTCCCCTTAGACAAAACTACACCAGCACGTGGTGCAGCCAGGCCTCCTGCATCCATGTCTATTAAGGCATTCTTTAGGGCTAAAGCTGCTAAACACTCAAAATCTATGCCTCCCAGGGTTATCCCTCAGGGACCTACTACAGGTTCTCAGATCCTTAGTCTAGCAGAGGACCTTATTTCATTAATTAGGGGCTCTCAGCCTCATCCAGACAGGGGCTCTCAACCTCCTACAGAAAAAAGGCCCAGGGTTGAGCCCTCTGATCCCCTCTCCTCAGATGAGGCCTCTGATGGCTCTGCTCTCTCGGACTACCAGGAGGAGGCTTTTTCGGCCTACGAGGATTCAGATGCAGAGGAATCTATCCCTTCGGCCTCCCCTGAAGAACTGTCTTTTGGGGAAACTCTGCACATTATGAGGGAGCATTTCCAATGGCAGGGCCAGGAATTCTCTGATTCCAGGAAGAGATTAAGGACCTTCTTGCATTTGCCTCAGCATAGACCTTTGGCTATTCGCCCTGTTTTGAATGTCATTGATGATGTGTACTCTGAATCTAGCACAACCCCTGACACTCTCCCTCCGGCTCCTGCCAAACCCGATAGGTACTACAGGGTCCCGGAATCACATCTTTTCCTTTACAAGGCCCACTCTGCTGATCCAGACACTATTTCCCAGGGCCCTAAAGGGGTTGCAGCTGTCACTACAAAAAATCCACTCCCCTCTGAAAGGGAGTCCAGGGCTTTAGAGTGATGGGGTAAAAAAGTGTATACTTCTGCTACCCTTTCTATGAGGGCTTTAAACTGTCAATTTCATATGATACAGTACCAAGAATATTTGTTAGATGAATTGCATAAAAGCTGTCTTCACCTGAACCCCTAGATCGCAAATCACTTCAGGATCTGGTACATAACTCTCAACAGGTTAGCAACCATTTCTTGCAGTGTGGTTATGATGCATTGGAAGCTTCATGTAGGTCAGCTATGACAGGTGCAGTCATACGTAGGCATGCTTGGCTGAAGGAACAATCTCTGCCAGACCATGTTAAAGCAAAGCTTCTGGATGCTCCACTGGAAAAGCAAAAGTTATTTGGCTCCACTGCTCAGGAGGTCTTAAAGAAATTTGAAGAAAAGGCAAAATCTGTACAAACAGTCAAAGATTTTATGCAAGTCCAACCACCGAGAATCAGCAGAAATTGGACTTCCAAGAACTGGTCCTTTCCAGACACAGACAGATTTCAGAGAGGCAAGAACAGGCATGCCAGAGGTAGAGGGCAAGCTAGAGGTTCCTACAGAGGACGTCAATGGCAGCCTCCCAACCAGAGAGGTAGTGCAGGGCCTACAACTGCTGCACAAGGACAGACTCAATGACTTTACTTTGACACCGCCAACCAGGGCTCAATTGGAAGCACCTTTGGGCGGAAAGCTTTCCTTATTTTCAGAAAATTGGCACATTATTACAAGGGACAAATGGACACTACAAATAATAGACAAAGGATACAGGTTCCATTTCCACACATTACCGAAAAGAAAAGGCATGCCAGACCTGCCACCAAATCAAAGGGCAGAGGCTTTGAAACAAATCTCCAACTTAATGAAAATGAAAGCAATAGAAAAGGTTCCTCTCGCAGAACAAGGCCAAGGATTTTATTCCAGACTCTTCCTTGAAAAGGAAAGCAATGGAGGCCTATTCTCAACTTGTCCGCACTAAATACTTATCTCATTGTGCCAAAATTCAAAATGCTGACTCTACAGCAACTCCTTCCCATGCTGGGCAAGGGGTCTTGGCTGGTAACTCTGGACCTCAAGGAGGCATACCTGCATGTCCCTATCAGACAAAGCTGCAGAAGACACCTCAGATTTCTTGCAGGTTCAGAGCATTATCAATTCTCAGCATTGCCCTTTGGCTTATCTACTGTGCCCAGAGTATTCACGAAATGCCTGGCATCAGTAATTGCACACTGCAGACTTCAGGGGATGCAAATATACCCGTATCTGGACGACTGCCTTATACAAGTGGACAGCCAACAAATTTTGGTAAAACACTTGAATTATGCCATCTATCTTCTTCAGGCCTTGGGATATACAGTCAACATTCACAAGTCAAGACTTGTACCGTCCCAAAGAATAACTTTTCAGGGTGCGGATCTAGACACAACCACCCAAATGGCTTTCCTCACAGAAGAAAAACAAAACCAACTACCGGATTACTTCAAAAACCTGTCAAGACAAACTCAGCTGACTGCAAGGAAAATCCTGCAGGCCCTGGGTTACATGGCTTCTTGCATTCTTCTGATTCCTCAAGCAAGGCTACATATGAGGAAACTCCAATGGTACTTGAGGAGTTTATGGACTCAGCACAGTCACAGCTTGGAAACTTTGATACCACTCATCCCATGCCTTCAAAGGGAATTTCTGTGGTGGGCTCAAGCAAGCCAGTCAAACAGGGATTTGCCCTTCAGCAAACCAATAGCCAGCCAAACCATTACAACGGACGCTTCAGACCACGGATGGGGAGCGCACATGGAAGGAAGATGCATTCAAGGACTATGGTCACAAAAAGAGCTACGCATGCACATAAACCAAAAGGAAATGCTGGCAGTGATACATGCAATCGAGGCCTTCAACTTTTTTCTACATCAAGGCCACCTGCTAATAAGGACAGACAACACTACAGTTATGTGGTACATAAACAAGCAAGGAGGCACCCATTCCTACCCTCTTTGCAGACTGGCAATGAATCTATGGGAACTTTCCTTTACTCTCAATATACAGCTGCAATCCCAGTTTGTACCAGGAAAGGACAATATACTGGCGGACAGCTTAAGCAGGAACATCATGGATGCACACGAATGGATGCTGCACCCAGAAATCTTCCATCAGATAACACAATTATGGGGGAGACCAGACATAGACCTCTTTGCCTCCCCACACAATCATCAGCTGGAGAAATTCTGCTCAAGGACATACCACCCACAAACATGGAAAGTGGACGCCCTCTCTTTCAGCTGGAGAACTCTAACAGTGTATGCATTCCCACCTCTTCCATTAATGACCAAGGTCTTACTGAAGATCAGGGCAGAGCAGCCAAGAGTGATTCTGATAGCTCCGGACTGGCCAAGATAGCACTGGTACCCATTGCTAAAGAGCATGTCACGGACAAAACCATGGCTTCTGCCACAATGGCGGCTTCTCCTGACACAGCACAATTACAAAACTCTGCATTCCAACCTGAAAACATTACAACTAGCTGCCTGGAAAATACCTTGACTCATCACCAGGATAAGCTATCCAAGAGAGTGAAGGATATCATCATGGAAGCTCGCAGGCCTTCCACAAGAAAGGCATACTCAGCAAAATGGAAAAGATTTCACACCTGGAGCACCTCAAAGGGCCTAGATGCAACAGTTATGAACATGGCACATATCCTGGAATATTTGGCAGAAAATGCTCCACAATGGCCTGTCTTACTCTTCCATTAAAATTCATGTTTCAGTAATTTCAGCAGAGTACAATACTGATCCACCTGTCTTCTCTCATCCTCTGCTAAGACAGTTTCTAAGAGGAATTAAAAACATCAATCCTCCAAGGAAACCACCACTGCCTACTTGGGACCTTAACTTCGTGTTGGAAAAACTAACACTGCCTCCCTTTGAACCAGCAGCATCTGCAGAACTACAGTTCCTCTCTTGGAAGACTGCCTTCCTTCTGGCCATAACCTCAGCAAGAAGAGTATCTGAGTTACAGGCCCTCATGGCAGTACAGCCATTTCTTATTTTTCATCAAGACAGAGTCTCATTGAGAACCAGTCCTTCATTTATGCCAAAGGTGGTATCTAGGGTCTCATTAAACCAAGCTATTCACCTGCCTACCTTCTTTCCAAATCCACAAAACAAAGGGGAAAAGCTTCTGCACACCCTGGACATACACAGACAGTTGCGCTACTACTTGGACAGAAAAAAAATTACAGAAAAACTGACCAGTTGTTTGTAGCATATGCTGCTGGTGCACAAGGAAAAGCAATTTCAAAACAGACAATTTCAAAATGGATAGGGAATTGCATTGGTTCTGTTTCACCTTTCATGGGAAAACTGTGCCAGCTAACATTAGACCTCATTCGACCAGAGCCCCAACCACCTCCACAGCCTTTTTAAGAGGGTGGCTACCAAGGACATTTTAGAAGCTGCTACATGGAGCTCCGTGCATACATTTTCCAAGCATTACAACTTACCTTTATATTCCAGATCCAGAGCAGGCTTTGCTACGGCAGTCCTGCAGGGCATTTTAGCTACACCATCCTTTACATAGATCCTCCACCCCCAGATTGGCTATGGTATTCTACCCATATGTGATGACTGCAGATGCATCCTTGAAGGACATAGTACAGTTTTGTACCTACCATAAATGTAGATGTCCGATAGGTATGCATCTGCAGTCAGGTTTACCCTCCCTCCTTCCCCTCTGTGGTATTTCTTGGGTACATTCCCCTCTCATAGCTAGCTGGGGTTATCTATTATGATGTATTTGTTTTTATAACCCACAGACATTGCCAACATACTGGCAGACAGGTTCAGTGCAAACTTCACCCCCCTCTCCCCCCCTAAAGGAGAGATAACTATCCCAGCCGAGTGTAGCCTCCCGGACATCTCAAATGCGCAGGTGAAAGCTGCTCTCTCTAAAGCTAAAAACACAGCATCAATGGGACCGGATGGTGTCCCCGGCTGTGTGCTACACGAGCTAAATGAGGAATTAAACCCGCACATAAGGCAGCTGTTTAATCTCAGCCTTACCACAGGATACGTGCCCAAGGAGTGGCGTACGGCAACTGTGGTCCCACTCCACAAAGGTGGCGCCTCACGGACCCTGGTAATTACCCCATAAGCTTAACAAGTCTAGTCTGCAAAGCTATGGAGAGGATCATAATGGAGCTCATAAACAAACATATAGGGGACTTGCAGACATTGGACCCGACCCAGTTTGGCTTTGTCAAGGGAAGATCATGCCTTTTGAACTTGGTGACTTCTTGAAATAGTCACCAAGGCCATTGATGAGGAAAGGCAGTCCATACAGCCTACCTTGACCTTGCAAAGGCTTTCGACACAATACCCCACTCGGGTATTGTAGAAAAACTTACCAGCTTAAATGTAAACCCATATGTCACAAGATGGGTTGCAAACTGGCTTAAGGACAGAACCCACAGGGTTAGAGTTGCTGGCGCTGTGTCAGACTCCAAGCCGGTCACAAGTGGTGTCCCACAGGGCTCGGTCCTTGGCCCCTATTGTTTGGCATCTACTTCTCAGAAGTACAGGCCAACATGGGAGGACTTTGGCTGACAAAGTTTGCAGATGACTGCAAACTGGGCGCCATAGTGGAAAGTGCATCGGACACTGATATCCTTCAGAAGGGACTCACGGAAACAGATAGCTGGTGCCAGAGCCATGGCCTGAAGTTAAACGCCAAAAATGTATAGTCATACCCTTCGGGAAAACAAGGTAACCCCAAGCTACCATATAGGTGGCAATCCACTAAGCACAGAAGAGGTTATCAGGGACCTGGGGACCCAGGTTGACAGTGGCCTTTCTTTTGACACTCACATTGCTAAAGTGGTTAGAAAGACCTTCTACATTGCCCACCTGATCATGAAGGGATTCACATCCAGATCTAGTGAGGTCATTGTTCCTGTACTCTTCACTTATCAGACCAATGATCGAGTACAATGCCCCATTCGGGATGTATCTCACCCGACATCTGCAGCAATTGGAGAGACCCCAAAAGTTCCTCACCAAAAGGATAAAGGACTCCAAAATCTGTCATATGCTGCCAGATTGAAGAAACTCCAGCTCTATTCAGTCGCATACCGTCTGCTCAGAGGTGACATGTGCCTGACATACAAGGCCATGTCCAACCCGAATTAATGGACATGCTCCACCTCAAAAATCCAAATCCACCAAAACCACTAGAGCAAGCGACTTAAACCTTAGCACGGATATAAATAGGACGTGCTGGAGGGATAGATTTATCACTCAGAGACTCCCTATGCTGTGGAATAAAATCCCGGTCCATGTGAGGCAGAGCACCTCGCTGACTCTGTTCAAGAGAAATCTAGACCTGTGGATGGGAGATCGTAGGTTTACCCCGGGAATCATCTCTGGGTCACTGCTGGACAGAGGCACAACAAACTAATGGGCACAGTATTTTTTCATATAAGGGGTGGCGTAAGCCACAATAATTTGGGCTAGGCTTATAAATGCCTTAGGGCAGATAGCCTAGTATAAACCTATGAACCTATGAACCTATGAACCTATATATGTATATATATTTTTGTGCATGTTTGGAATTTATTGCATTTCTCCAAATTTAGCCTTCCTTAGAGGGCACCTGACATCTGGGGCAAGAAAAACTGAGGAAGATGGCGTCGGCTGACACTTTTATACCCCAGGCGCTATGGCGCCGGGAAGGCGACATCAGCCGGACCCAGACTTTGGAATCCGGCCGACCGAAGGGCTACCTGAGGCAGGACAACCCATATGTGATGACTGCAGATGCATACCTATCGGACATCTACATTTATGGTAGGTACAAAACTGTACTTTTTTGGTTACTTGTGCTATTTATGGTGGTGGGTTTGTCTTTTGAGTCTTGCCTAAAAAAGGCACTATGGGGGCGGCAAGAGCCTTGGCCAGTATTCGAAAGCCTAAGGGTGACAGGTGCAAGCTATCTCTTGCGACGCAACGTGGCTTGTCGAGCATGTCATCTCAGGTGGACAGATACTGGATCCCCTTTGAATGACACCAGAAACTTAGCCAATTGTTGAAATTGATCATTTTTTCTTTATACTGTGGCATCATTCTTGGTGAGGGCAGGATGCTAATCAGGGTCAGGGTCATACCGGCCTGGGCTACATGATCAGAGAGCTCTTCCATGTCTCTCTTCATGTAATCCAGGGAGGTACGTCTCAGGTCATTCACATCAACATGGATAATGACAGAGTTGTATTTGTTCTGGAGTGACCTGAGTGCTTGTGTTATGTGGTGGATCCTGGCACCCGACAGGCAGCTAACTGTAACCTTCGCATCAGTGTGCCTGACTGTAGAGTCGTCTATTACTAGTGTGTTGGTTATGTTGTTTTGCACATTAAGGGCTATCATTGTGTGGCACACTGATTGTGAAGTATGTGTTTCATGGTTGGTGATGGGGTGTGGAGGTTGCTTGGATGTCTGCTTTGGAGGTCTCTGTTGCTTTTGCAGATTTTTATTTAGAGCCTCCGAGTATGTTTTCATGTATTCATGTGTGTTATTTGCCAGTGTTGGTTTATTAGGTCTATGTGAGACTGGTGGTGTGTTGTGCAAGTATTACCCTTCTCCTCTTGACGGTCAGTTCTAGTCTTGGGTTGAGAGAGCTTTGCCTCCAGTTTGGCTGTATAATAGCATCTCTCGCATATATTAGTGTTTAGTGGTAGGAGGAGAGGGTTGTCTGTGTACATGAGACAGTTGTAACATTGCCTCAAAATGCCAAGATTCACCAGTTAGACTGGAGAGTACACCGGAAACTGACCTTTGAACATGCCTGAATAGGTAGAGTAAGCTGTTTTTTCTGATTGGCTGGTGGGGACGAATAAAGAGCCTTGTCCTTCTGGACAGTATAGGGGGCGGTCTAGTGCTAGGGTTAATTAGTGCTTGCTATGAGTTTTAAGCAAGTGCTTGACTGTGAAATTAATGGTTTGAGTGCTAAAGTTGAAGGTTTGTCTAGTTCCAAGGGAAAATTTGAAGAGTACACTTCGTGGAGCCGAGAATAGTTTAACTCTAGCTAAACAGTGCTGCCCGGTGCACAACACCGCACGAATGCGGTTTTCATAGCAGGGAAGTGAGAGATAGAAATTGGCCCAAAATGGCCGATAAACTACTAACTTCTGGGATGAAACCACTCCTCCAGGGACAGATAGGCTGCTCAAAGCTCCCCTCTCTCATAGGTGAGCAGAGAAACATCCTTCTGTCCAAGTAAGGTGTGGGCAACAGAGAAACTTGTAACTCAGCCCTGGATTCAGCAAGAACCTAAAAACTGGACTATACTAGTTCAGAAAGGCGTGAAAAGTATTTTTTTTTGTTTTGTTTTTTTTTCAGAAAATAGAGCAGATACAACATCCTGTAGTGGTTATTCTTAGTCACTGTCTGTTGGTCATTCTTGTGGACATGGTCAGTGTACATTCACTGTTGGTCATTCTTGTGGACATGGTCATTGTACATTCACTATCTGTTGGTCAGTCTTGTGGACATGGTCAGTGTACATTCACTGATCATTCTTGTGGACATGGTCAGTGTGCATTCACTGTTGGTCATTCTTGTGGACATGGTCAGTGTACATTTACTGTCTGTTGGTCATTCTTGTGGACATGGTCAGTGTACATTTGTGTGTAATAAGGTCATATATTCTTGTATGCCTGGGAAATCTGTGTCAGGGTTTCCAAATAGTGTTAGAAATAGTTAAATGGAATTCATAAATTTTGCCTTGACTTTGCTAGAAACACCTGCAGCATCTAGCTTACCTGCTTGACCATCATCAGATGTTGTGTACTAGGTTGTACCCTCTGGTGGTGGGGCTTTGAAGTGGTGGTACTTAGTGCTATTTGCAGGCCTTCAGGACTGAAAGTATCCCAAGATGCATTGCACCATGTTATAATTTTCAAGTGCTTCTCTGCATTAGTCATGCTTCCCTGATGCAGCAGGCAGATGTTCATCGTGTTTCATTGTTGCAGCCATTACACTTGGGTTATCCTGCCGTCAGGCGGTCCCGCAGTCGGCCAGAGTTCCAAAGTCTTGGTCCGGCGTCGGTTGCTGTCTCTTTTTCCCTGACGTCAGTGCGCCAGGGGTATATAAGATGCAGCCAATGCCATTTTCTTCAGTCTTTCTTGCCGCGTGGTGCTCGAAGCAAAAGCAGTTCGCAAGTGCCGGTCGGCCGACTCCTGAGATTTTCGAAAACGAGTTTCAGAACCGAAGTCTTCTATAAAGCTAAGTACCCCGTTGGGGAAACGTTTTTCTTGCTCCAGACCGATGTTAGAAAAAGTTAATAATTGTATTTCTTGTGGGAAGCAAATACCTCATAAGGACTTCCACTCTTACTGTATTCCTTGCCTAGGCCCTGATCACGACATTACTAGTTGTCGGTTTTGTGCTAGATTCAACAAACGCACTATTAAACGTCGGTTTGATTTTGCATTGCAGTACTTTGGCCGTAGGTTTAACTACATAATGGCGTCGGAACAGCCGATGACCGCAATTCATAAAAAGTGCAAGGAAAAGGACAGGCATCCAAGGTCCAAAACCGACGACGAAGCCTCTTCTAGGCCAGTCGCCGGTTCTCAGCGAGGCGCTTTCGCAGCCCCTGACACCTGCTACCTCAGAGCCACAGGCCGCCTCTGACTCTCACGTGGAGACAACTAGGCCTCTGGAAACTCAAGGTATTGGGCCTACGGAAACTATTCCCTTAGATGGGTCCGGAGCCGTTGAGCAGGCATCGGCTTCTGAGGGTGTTTTCAGACCTTCACAGCTTACAATAAAGTCAACTATAGCAGCAAAGGCAAAGTCTAAAACTTCATTACAGTCAAAGAAACAAGTACAGCATTCTCCTGGACAGTCATCCATGCCTAAGAAACAGATGCTCAAGATGGCCGAAGACCTAATTACTTTGATCAGTGGTCCCCATCCCCCTCCTGATAAAAGGCCTAGGCAGGAAACAGACTATGAATCCTTTGACCAGATTTCAATTTCCTCTAATTCCTCTTCAGACCAGGGATACTCTCTTCCTCCCTATGAGGATTCTGATGCTGAAGAATCTATCCCTTCAGCCTCTCCTCCTGAGGATTATTCTTTTGGGGAAACTTTACACACCATGAAAGGAGCATTTCCATTGGAAAGCCAGGATTATTCAGAATCAAAGAAAAGGCTCAGAGATTTCCTTTTATTGCCACAACACAGGCCCCTTGCTATACCCCCTGTGTTAGATGGTGTTGATGTCTTTTCTGAATCTAGTTTGACTCCTGATTCTTTACCCCCAGCACCAGTCAAGCCAGATAGGTACTATAGGGTCCCAGACTCTCTTAAGTTTCTTTATAAAAACCCTGCAGCTGACCCAGAAACAATCTCTCAGGGTCCCAAAGGGGTCAAGGCTTCCACTGCAAAAAACCCAGTTCCCTCTGACAGGGATTCCAGAGCGCTGGATAGATGGGGGAAAAGAGTTTACACTTCTGCAACCTTAGCAGTAAGGGCTTTGAATTGCCAGTTTCACATGCTGAAATACCAGCAATATTTAATGTCTCTGTTAAAACAGAAAATGACTACAAGCTCAGAATGCCCTGACAATAAGGAAATGCAGGATTTATTGCATGCAGCTGAACAAGTGGAAAAACATACTCTGCAATGTGGTTTTGATTCTTTAGAGGCTTCTTGTAGAGCCGCATTTACAGGATCTGTCATTCGAAGGCATACTTGGTTAAAAGAACAAAGTTTACCTGATCATGTTAAAGCTAAATTATTGGATGCTCCTTTACAGCATGAAACTTTGTTTGGTGTTAAGGCAGAAGAGATATTAAAGAAAATGGAGGATAAGGCAAGATCAATGCAGACAGTAAAGGATTTCTTACAGGTACAGCCACCTAGATTTAGCAGAAATTGGCCCTCAAAAAATTGGTCCTGTCAGACAGGCCTCAAAGAGGCAGATACAGATGCCCACGAGGCAGATCTCAGCCACAAAACTCCTACAGACCAAGACAATGGGGTGCTTCAACCCCCAAAGGAGGAGAAGACAAGTCACAGCCGTACAAAAAACAGTCTCAATGACTTTCCTTTACAGGAGCCAAGCACTTATCTTTTGGCAGCTCCTTTAGGAGGAAAACTAGCACTTTTTTCACAAAACTGGCACGCTATCACCTAGGACAAATGGGTACTAAATATTGTCTCTCACGGTTACAGGTTCCACTTTCACACCCTGCCAAGGTCAAAAGGAATGCCAGACCTGCCATAAAATCAGTGGGCAGAGGCGTAAAAGCAGATTTCAGCTCTTATGGACATAAGAGCAATTCAAAAAGTACCTCATCTAGAACAAGGACAAGGACTTTACTCAAGTTCCCAGAAAGGACAAAGCCTGGAGACCCATACTGGACCGGTCTATTCTAAATACTTACCTGGACGTGACCAAATTCAAAATGTTGACACTGCAGCAGCTTCTACCCATGCTGGGCAAGAAGGCATGGCTGGTTACTTTGGACCTCAAAGAGGCGTACTTGCATGTCCCTATCAGACAAAATTGCAGAAGATACCTCAGATTCATAGCTGGCACAATGCATTACCAATTCTCTGCACTACCGTTTGGCTTATCTACTGCGCCCAGGGTCTTCACAAAATGCCTGGCACCATAATCAATTGCATTTTGCAGACAAAAAGGAATTCAAATATACCCTTACTTGGACGACTGCCTAATTCAAGCAGAGAGCAAAGACATTCTACTAAAACATCTGGCGTATGTAAAAAGATTATTAGTTGCCCTAGGGTACACTGTAAACGAAAAGAAGTCAAAACAAGTTCCCTCTCGAGATAATATTCCTGGGTGCAAGCTTGAATACAACTGCCCAGATGGCTTATCTCACGCCAGACAAGCAAAGGCAACTGACTCATTACTTTCAAATGATGGCTACAAAAATCCAGCTAACTGCAAGAAAAATTCTGCAGGCTTTAGGGTTTATGGCATCCTGCATTCTGCTAATTCCATATGTAAGACTGCATATGAGGAAGTTACAGTGGTATCTAAAAAGTGTTTGGACTCAACATTGCCACAGCTTGGAAGCAATAATAACTCTTATTCCTTGCCTGCAGAAGGAGTTTCGATGGTGGGCACAGGCGTGTCACCACAACAAGGGGCAGCCTTTCACTTTACCCACAGCCAGGCAGACACTGACAACAGATGCATCGGATTATGCCTGGGGGACACACATGGCAGGAAAATGTATTCAGGGCAAGTGGCCCGCAGACCAAATGCATCTTCACATCAATCAAAAAGAGATGCTGGCTGTACAGAATGCCCTGACAGCGTTCAAGGACCTTCTGCAGCCAGGAAAACTACTGCTAAAGACGGACAACACCACAGTTATGCGGTACATAAACAAACAAGGGGGTACGCACTTATACCCCCCTTTGCAGGCAAACTATGACCTTGTGGAACACAGCACTGGCCTATCAAGTTTATCTGCAAGTTCAATTCCTGCCAGGAAAGAAAAACACTCTGGCAGACGAACTAAGCAAAAAACTCATGGATCCTCACAAGTGGAAGCTAAACCCACAGGTCTTCAACATGATAACAATGAAATGGAGACGCCTGGACATAGATCTTTTTGCTTCCCCTCTCAACTGCCAACTACAAAAATTCTGCACAAGGACTTACCATCCACAAGCATGGAAAGTGGATGCTCTCTCATTCAGCTGGAGAACAGTAACAGTTTATGCCTTTCCACCACTGCCTATCCTTCCCAAGGTGCTCTTAAAAGTCAGACAAGAAAGGCCAAAAATGATCCTGATTGCCCCAGACTGGCCACGCCAGCACTGGTACCCAATCTTAAAGAACTTGGCACAAGGCCCAGCCTGGCCTGTACCTCAAATTCCTCAACTTCTGACTCAACAAAAAAATCAGATTCTGCACAGCCAAGTCAGAACCTTAAGTGTGACTGCATGGCAGATAACGTAGCCACGCAGACATCATCTCTCTCTTTAAAGCTGTGATGGGTGTCATTCTGGAGGCCAGGAGGCCCAGCACCAGCAAATCTTATGCAGACAAATGGAAGAGATTCTGCGCCTGGAACCAGGCGCAAGGCTTTGACTTAATTGTTCCAAATATCCCTCAGATTCTACAATACCTGACTGAGATGTTGAACAAAGGCCTATCCTTTTTATCAATTAAGATCCATGCTTCTGCCATTTCAGCTCATTGTAACACGGAGCCTCCTATTTTCTCTCATCCATTACTAAGGCAGTACCTCAGAGGGGCAAAAAACATAAGACCACCCCGGAGAGCACCAATACCTACTTGGGACCTCAACTTCATCTTGGAAAAACTCACCTTACCTCCTTTTGAACCAGCCAATACAGCGGATATAAAATTTTTATCATGGAAAACTGCTCTGCTCCTAGCAATAACTTCAGCACAAAGAGTCTCAGAGCTACAGGCTTTAATGGCAGTGGAGCCTTTTATCATTTTTCATCAGGACAGAGTTTCTCTAAGGAGAAACCCAACATTTATGCCAAAGGTGGTATCCAGTGTGGCTCTTAACCAAACCATTCATTTGCCAACATTCTTTCCAAATCTACATAATAAAGGGGAAAGACTTCTGCATACTTTGGACATACACAGGCAGTTATGCTTCTACTTGGACAAAACAAAAGCTCTCAGAAAAACTGAGCAACTGTTTGTAGCATATGCTGCAGGATCACAAGGAAAAGCTATCTCAAAGCAGACAATATCAAAATGGATAGGACACTGCATTCATTTCTGCTACGCACAACATGGAAAGCCAGTGCCTAACAACATTAGGCCACATTCTACCAGGGCAGCAGCCACCTCAGCAGCCTACCTCAGAGGAGTACCAACCAAGGACATTTTGGAGGCTGCAACTTGGAGTTCAGTGCACACTTACCAAGCACTTCCACTTGCCTCTTTACTCTAAATCCAGAGCAGGCTTTGCCACTGCAGTTCTGCAGGGCCTCATAGCCTCTCCTAATCCTACTTAGACCAGCCACCCATCCTCAGCTTTGGGATTCTTCCCAAGTGTAATGACTGCAACAGTGAAACACGATGAACATAGTACAGTTGTGTACCTACCATAAATGTAGATGTTCGAGTGTATTCACTGTTGCAGTCCAGGTTACCCTCCCTCCATCCCCTCTTTCTTTACTGGGACCTATCTATACCTTACCATCCTATACAACCTATGTGGTGTATTTGCTTGTAGCTGAAGGTGTTGTTTTTATTTTTATGTATGTTTCATTAGCAATATATATTGCCTGCCTATCTGGGGGCACCTGACATCTGGGGCAAGAAAAACTGAAGAAAATGGCGTTGGCTGCATCTTATATACCCCTGGCGCACTGACGTCAGGGAAGAAACGACAGCAACTGACGGCGGACCAAGACTTTGGAACTCTGGCCGACTGCGGGACTGCCTGACAGCAGGATAACCCAAGTGTAATGACTGCAACAGTGAATACACTCAAACATCTATATTTATGGTAGGTATACAACTGTACTTTCTCTGCATTAGTCATGCTTCTCTGATGCAGCAGGCAGTTCTCTGCATTAGTCATGCTTCCCTGATGCAGCAGGCAGTTCTCTGCATTAGTCATGCTTCCCTGATGCAGCAGGCAGTTCTCTGCATTAGTCATGCTTCCCTGATGCAGCAGGCAGCTTAGTGCCAAATTGTGTATGTGTGTACTCAGGCGTGTATATATTTCCTTAAAGCTAATGGCCTGCACACCAAAACATTAATACTGCTTGTTTTGTATGTCAGATGATGTCCTTCAAGGATGCATCTGCAGTCCTTACATATGGGTTGTCCTGCCTCAGGCAGCCCTTCGGTCGGCCGGATTCCAAAGTCTGGGTCCGGTGTCGGCTGATGTCGCCCTCTCCCCAACGTCAGAGCGCCTGGGGTATAAAAGCATCAGCCGACTCCATCTTCCTCAGTCTTTCTTGCCGCGTGGTGCCCGAAGCAGAAGCAGTTCGCAAGTGCCGGTCAGCCAGCTCCTGTAACTTCAGCTACCGAAGACTTCAAAAGCTAAGTACCCCGTTGGGGACTCTTTCTTACCTCAGCCAATGTCCGATCAAACGTTTAAAGTTAATAATTGCTTAACTTGTGGGAAACAAATACCTCATAAGGATTTCCATTCTTACTGCCTCCCCTGCCTAGGCCCAGACCACGACGTCTCGGCCTGTACAGCCTGTGCCTCCATCAACCGACGCACTCTTAGGCGTCGGGTGGAGTTTGCAGAGGAATTTTTTGGGGCTAGTTTCTGTTACAATATGCCATCGGAGACTCCAACTTCTCATTTAACCAAAAATGGAAGGACAAGGGCCGACACATGCGGCCCGTGGTTTCGGCTGAAACCATGCCTAGGCCTGCCGCGAGTGTCTCGGTCTCGGCTGAAACCGAGTCCTTGGTACTTCCGACCGTCGAAACCGCACAACCGACAACCTCAGCCCCGGAGGCCTCTTCAGAGTCGGTTATAGAATTTCCCTCTGAAACCGGTGTGCCGGAAACATCCGACACCATCTTCCTAGACAAAACTACGCCAGCACGTGGAGCAGCCAGGCCTCCTGCATCCATGTCCATAAAGGCATTCACAAGGGCTAAAGCTGCTAAACAGCCAAAATCTCTGCCACCCAAGGCTATTCCTCAGGGATCAACTACAGGTTCACAGATTTTAAGTTTAGCTGAGGACCTTATTTCCTTAATTAGGGGCTCTCAGCCACATCCGGACAGGGGCTCTCATCCTCCTCTAGACAAAAGGCCCAGGGTTGAGCCCACTGATCCTCAGTCCTCTGATGAAGCCTCAGATGGCTCTGCTCTTTCAGACTACCAGGAGGAGGCCTTTACAGCCTACAAGGATTCTGATGCAGAGGAATCTATTCCCTCTGCCTCCCCTCCTGAAGAGCTGTCCTTTGGGGAGACCCTTCACTCCATGAGAGAGCATTTCAAATGGCAGGGCCAGGAATTCTCTGATTCCAGGAAGAGATTAAGGACTTTTTTGCATTTACCTCAGCATAGACCTTTGGCTATTCCTCCTGTTTTGAATGTCATTGATGATGTGTACTCTGAGTCTAGCAGTACCCCTGACTCCTTTCCTCCGGCTCCTGTCAAACCCGATAGGTACTACAGGGTCCCGGACTCACATAATTTCCTTTACAAGGCCCACTCTGCTGACCCTGAAACTATTTCCCAGGGCCCTAAAGGGGTTGCATCTGCCAATACTAAAAATCCACTCTTCTCTGAAAGGGAGTCCAGGGCTTTAGAGAGATGGGGTAAAAAAGTGTATACTTTTTCCACTCTTTCTATGAGGGCATTAAATTGTCAATTCCATATGATACAGTACCAAGAGTATTTGTTAGATGAATTGCATAAAAAACTGTCTTCACCTGAACCCCTAGATCGCAAGTCACTTCAGGATCTGGTACATAACTCCCAACAGGTTAGCAACCATTTCTGGCAGTGTGGTTATGATGCATTGGAAGCTTCAAGTAGGTCAGCAATGACAGGTGCAGTCATACGTAGGCATGCTTGGCTGAAGAAACAAACTCTGCCAGATCATGTTAAAGCAAAGCTTCTGGATGCGCCACTGGAAAAGCAAAAGTTATTTGGCTCCACTGCTCAGGAGGTCTTAAAGAAATTTGAGGAAAAGGCTAAATCTGTACAAACAGTCAAAGATTTTCTCCAGGTCCAACCACCAAGATTCAGCAGAAATTGGCCCTCTAAGAATTGGTCCTTTCCAGACACAGAGAGATTTCAAAGAGGCAAGAACAGGCGTGCCAGAGGTAGAGGGCAAGCTAGAGGCTCCTACAGAGGACGTGAATGGCAGCCTCCCAACCAGAGAGGTAGTGCAGGACCTACAACTGCTGCACAAGGACAGGCTCAATGACTTTACCTTGACCCTGCCAACCAGGGTTCAATTGGAAGCACCTTTGGGCGGAAAACTATCTTTATTCTCAAAAAATTGGCACAGTATTACAAGGGACAAATGGACACTGCAAATAATAGACAAAGGATACAGGTTCCATTTTCATACATTACCAAAAAGAAAAGGCATGCCAAACCTGCCACTGAATCAAAGGGCAGAGGCTTTAAAACAAATTTCCAACCTATTGCAAATAAAAGCTATAGAAAAGGTTCCTCTCACAGAACAAGGCCAAGGATTTTATTCCAGACTATTTCTTGTCCCAAGAAAAGAAAAACAATGGAGGCCTATTCTCGACTTGTCCGCACTGAATACTTATCTCATTGTGCCAAAATTCAAAATGCTGACCCTACAGCAACTCCTTCTCATGCTGGGCAAGGGGTCTTGGCTGGTAACTCTAGACCTCAAGGAGGCATACCTGCATGTCCCTATCAGACAAAGTTGCAGAAGACACCTCAGATTTCTTGCAGGTTCAGAGCATTATCAATTCTCAGCATTGCCCTTTGGCTTATCTACTGCGCCCAGAGTATTCACAAAATGCCTGGCATCAGTAATTGCACACTGCAGACTTCAGGGGATTCAAATATACCCATATCTGGACGACTGCCTTATACAAGCGGACAGCCAGCAAACTTTGGTAAAACACTTGAATTATGTCATCCGCCTACTTCAGGCCTTGGGATACACAGTCATCATTCACAAATCAAGACTTGTTCCATCCCAAAGAATAACTTTTCTGGGTGCGAAACTAGATACAACCACCCAAATGGCTTTTCTCACAGAAGAAAAACAAAGACAACTACCGGATTACTTCGAAAATCTGACAAAACAAACTCAGCTGACTGCAAGGAAAATCCTGCAGGCCCTGGGTTACATGGCATCTTGCATTCTTCTGATTCCACAAGCAAGGCTGCATATGAGGAAACTACAATGGTACCTAAGGAGTTTATGGTCTCAACACAGTCACAGCCTAGAAGTTTTGTACCACTCATTCCATGCCTTCAAAAGGAATTTCTGTGGTGGGCTCAAGCAAGCCAGTCAAACAGGGGTCTGCCCTTCAGCAAACCAATAACCAGCCAAACCATTACAATGGACTCTTCAGACCATGGATGGGGAGCACACATGGAGGGCAGATGCATCCAAGGACTATGGTCACAGAAAGAATTGCGCATGCACATAAACCAAAAGGAAATGCTGGCAGTGATACATGCAATTGAGGCCTTCAAAGACTTTCTGCATCAAGGCCACCTGCTAATAAGGACAGACAATACCACAGTTATGTGGTACATAAACAAGCAAGGAGGTACCCATTCCTACCCTCTTTGCAGGCTGGCAATGAATCTCTGGGAACTTTCCCTAAAACTCAATATAGAGCTGCAATCCCAGTTTGTGCCAGGAAAGGACAATACACCGGCGGACAGCCTAAGCAGAAATATCATGGATCCACACGAATGGATGCTGCATCCAAACATCTTCCTTCAGATAACACAATCATGGGGGAGGCCGGACATAGATTTTTTTGCCTCCCACCACAACCATCAGCTGAAGAAATTCTGCTCAAGGACATACCACCCACAAGCATGGAAAGTGGACGCCCTCTCTTTCAGCTGGAATACTCTAACAGTGTACGCATTCCCACCTCTTCCATTAATGACCAAGGTCTTACTGAAAATCAGGACAGAGCAGCCAAAAGTGATTCTGATAGCTCCGGACTGGCCGAGGCAGCACTGGTACCCACTGTTAAGGAGCATGTCACGCACAAAACCGTGGCCTCTACCACAATGGCCACTTCTTCTGACACAGCACAATTACAAAACTCTGCACTCCAGCCTGAAAACCCTGCAGCTGACAGCCTGGAGAATACCTTGACTCCTCACCAGGATAAGCTATCCAAGACAGTGAGGGACATCATCATGGAAGCTCGCCGGCCTTCCACAAGAAAGGCATATTCAACAAAATGGAAAAGATTTCGCACTTGGAGCACCACAAAGGGCCTAGATGCGACAGTGATCAACATGGCACATATCCTGGAATACTTGGCAGAAATGCTCCACAATGGCCTTTCTTACTCTTCCATAAAAATTCATGCTTCAGCAATTTCAGCAGAATACAATACTGATCCACCTGTCTTCTCTCATCCACTCAACTGAGGCAGTTTCTAAGGGGAATTAAAAACATCAATCCTCCAAGGAAACCACCAGTGCCTACATGGGACCTTAACTTCATGTTGGAAAAATTAACTCTACCTCCCTTTGAGCCAGCAGCATCTTCAGAACTACAGTTCCTGTCTTGGAAGACTGCCTTCCTTCTGGCCATAACCTCAGCAAGAAGAGTATCTGAGTTGCAGGCCCTCATGGCAGTACAACCATTTCTTATTTTTCATCAGGACAGAGTCTCATTGAGAACCAATCCTTCATTCATGCTAAAGGTGGTATCCAGGGTCTCACTGAACCAAGCTATTCACCTGCCTACCTTCTTTCCTAATCCACAAAACAAAGGGGAGAAACTTCTGCATACCCTGGACATTCACAGACAGTTGCGCTACTACTTGGACAGAACTAAGACTTACAGAAAAACTGACCAGCTATTTGTAGCATATGCTGCTGGAGTACAAGGAAAAGCAATTTCCAAACAGACAATTTCAAAATGGATTGGGAATTGCATTCGATTCTGTTACTCTTTTCATGGCAAAACTGTGCCAGCTAACATTAGACCTCATTCCACCAGAGCCACAGCCACCTCCACAGCCTTCTTAAGAGGGGTGGCTACCAAGGACATTTTAGAAGCTGCTACATGGAGCTCCGTGCATACATTTTCCAAGCATTACAACTTACCCTTATATTCCAGATCCAGAGCAGGCTTTGCTACAGCAGTCCTGCAGGGCATTTTAGCTACACCATCCTTTTCTTAGATCCTACCACCCCCAGCTTGGCTATGGTATTCTACCCATATGTAAGGACTGCAGATGCATCCTTGAAGGACATAGTACAGTTTTGTACCTATCATAAATGTAGATGTCCGATAGGTATGCATCTGCAGTCAGGTTTACCCTCCCTCCTTCCCCTCTGTGGTATTTCCTGGGTACTTCTCCCTTTTATAGCTAGCTGGGGTTATCTATTATGGTGTATTTGTTTTATATTACTGTGCATGTTTGGAATTTTTTGCATCTCTCCAAATTTAGCCTTCCTTAGAGGGCACCTGGCATCTGGGGCAAGAAAAACTGAGAAAGATGGCGTCGGCTGATGCTTTTATACCCCAGGCGCTCTGATGTCGGTGAGAGGGTGACATCAGCCGACGCCGGACCCAGACTTTGGAATCCGGCCGACCGAAGGGCTGCCTGAGGCAGGACAACCCATATGTAAGGACTGCAGATGCATACCTATCGGACATCTACATTTATGGTAGGTACAAAACTGTACTTTCCCCATGTTCCAGGCAAGAGCAGGAGTTCTTTTCAAGCCCAGTTGTTTCTCTATTTGCTTGTCATGAATGATGGTTGTCAGTATAACAGCTGAGAACCCTGCTAGAACCCTACTTAGTACCTGCATTGCTCCTGCTGAGATGTACTGTACTCATATGGATCTTTCTGCAGAAGAGATATTGTAGGTGGTGGGATCCAATGAGTCAGAATGTCAAAGTCAACATGTGTGACAACTTTCTTGATTAATTTGTACCTTTATCTCTTTCGCAGGTGTCTGGAAATCGGTTCCGTGCTGCAGCCATGCTGTCTGTGTTCACAGTCTCTGCTGTAGTTCATGAGTACGTCTTGGCAGTGTGCTTTGGATTTTTCTATCCCGTTCTCTTCTGCCTTTTCATGTGCTTTGGAAGTAAGTAATTCCCTTCTGTGATGTATGTTACAAGAGGGTTAGTCATGCAGAGAATTAAATTGTGTAGACCAAGCAGTGTAGTACTGAATACAGTGACTTTAACAGTGTGTGGATCAAATGAGCAGGACTCAAATTAAGTGTGAACTGAGGTTATGAGACTTAATATTTCTACTTGTAATTGATACTCTGCAAGGCTGTATTCGGATCACTCCTTGAGTATGGTGTGTTTAAGTTTCAAAAGCCTGTTAAGAAGTGTAATCTTCTCATCACTTGAACTGTAATTTGTATTACACTGCATATTGTTATGACCTGGAATTCCTGTCAGAAAGCTGGGCCTAGGGAAATGTAAGGTATAAATAAAATTAAAGATGGTCATTGTGTTTCACTGTTGCAGTCATTACACTTGGGTTATCCTGCTGGCAGGCTACCCGCAGTCAGCCTGAATTCCAAAGTCTAGGTCCGGCATTGGTTGCTGTCGCCTCTTCCCTGACGTCAGTGCGCCAGGGGTGTAAAAGATGCAGCCGATGCCATTTTCTTCAGTCTTTCTTGCGCGGTGCCCGAAGCAAAAGCAGTTCACAAGTGCCAGTCGGCCGACTCCTGAGATTTTCAAAAACGAATTTCAGATCTGAAGACTTTATTAAAGCTAAGTACCCCGTTGGGGAAACTTTTTTTCTTGCTCCAGACAGATGTCCAAAAAAGTTAACAATTGTATTTCTTGTGGGAAGCAAATACCTCATAAGGATTTTTATTCTTACTGTATTCCTTGCCTAGGCCCTAATCACAACGTTGCTAGCTGTCGGTTTTGTGCTATATTTAACCAACGCACTATTAAGCGTCGGTACGATTTTGCTTTTCATTACTTTGGCCGAAGATTCAATTATATAATGCCACGGAACAGCCGATGACCGGAGTTTATAAAAAGCGCAAGGAAAAAGAAAAGGTTAGGCATCCGAGGTCCAAAACCGACGACGAGGCTTCCGCTAAGCCGTTCGCCGGTTCTCAGTGAGGCGCTTTCGCAGCCCCTGACTCCCGCTACCTCAGAGCCACAGGCCGCTGACAACTTCCACATGGAGCCAGCTAGGCCTCTGGATACTCAAGGTATTGGACACTCGGAAACTATTCCCTCAGATGGGTCCGGAGCCGCTGAGCAGGCATCGGCTTCTGAGGGTGTTTTCAGACCTACACCTTTATATGTAAAGCCTACTTCAGCTTCCAAAGCAAAGACTAAAGCAGTTCCAAAGACAAAGAAACAAGTACAGCATTCTCCTGGACAGACTTCCGTGCCTAAAAAACAGATGCTCAAAATGGCCGAAGACCTAATTACTTTGATCAGGGGTTCCCATCCTCCTCCTGACAAGAGGCCTAGGCAAGAGACAGAATATGAATCTTCTGATCAGGTTTCTATTTCCTCTGACTCCTCTTCTGAACAGGAATACTCTTTTCCTCCTTATGAGAATTCTGAGCTGAAGAATCTATCCCTTCAGCCTCACCACCTGAGGATTATTCTTTTGGGGAAACCCTGCATACCATGAGGGAGCACTTCCACTAGGAGAGCCAAGACTACTCAGAATCTAAGAAAAGGTTTAGAGATTTTCTACTACTACCTCAGCACAGGCCTCTGGCTATTCCTCCTGTGTTGGACATTGTAAATGATGTATTTTCAGAGTCCAGCCTTTCTCCTGACTCTTTACCCCCTGCCCCTGTTAAACCAGACAGATATTACAGGGTTCCAGATTCACATAAATTTCTTTATAAAACCCTGCTGCTGACCCAGAAACTATTTCTCAGGGTCCCAAAGGGGTCAAGACTTCTACTGCAAAAAACCCTATCCCCTCTGATAGGGATTCAAGGGCACTAGACAGATGGGGGGAAAAAAGGTTTACACTTTTGCTACTTTGGCTGTAAGGGCTTTAAACTGTCAATTCCATATGCTTAAATATCAGCAATACTTAATATCACTGCTAAAACAGAAAATGTTGTCAAATTCTGATTGTGCAGAAAATAAGGAAATGCAGGATTTATTGCATGCAACTGAACAAGTGGGAAAGCATATATTACAATGTGGTTATGATTCTCTGGAGGCCTCTTGCAGGGAAGCAGTTACGGGTTCTGTCATTAGGAGGCATGCTTGGTTAAAGGAACAGAATCTGCCTGATCATGTTAAAGCAAAATTATTAGATGCTCCATTACAGCATGATACTTTATTTGGTGTTAAAGCAGAGGAGGTGCTGAAGAAAATGGAGGGTAAAGCGAAATCTATGCAAACAGTAAAGGATTTCTTACAGGTACAGCCACCCAGATTTAGCAGGAACTGGCCTACAAAGAATTGGTCCTGTCCAGTGTCAGACAGGCCACAAAGAGGCAGATACAGACGCCCTAGAGGCAGTTCCCAGCCCCAGGGCTCATACAGGCCTAAACAGTGGGGCGCTTCTACCTCCAAAAGCGGAGAAGACAAATCACAGCCATACAGGAAACAGACCCAATTACTTTCCTCTGCCAGCACCAATCACTTATCTTTTGGCAGCCCCCTTAGGGGGAAAACTAGCACTTTTTTCTCACAATTTGCACATGATCACCCAGGACAAATGGGTCTTGAATATAGTGTCCCAGGGCTACAGGTTCCATTTTCACACCCTGCCAAGGGCAAAAGGTATGTCAGACTTGCCACAGAATCAATGGGCAGAGACACAAAAACAAGTTTCATCCCTCATGGACATGAGGGCCATTCAGCAAGTACCACAGCAAGAGCAGGGACAAGGTTTTTACTCAAGACTTTTCTTGGTACCCAGAAAGGACAAAGCCTGGAGACCAATACTGGACCTGTCTATTCTAAATACATTTCTGGATGTTCCAAAATTCAAAATGTTGACTCTGCAGCAGCTCCTGCCCATGCTGGGCAAGAAGGCTTGGCTTGTAACTTTGGACCTAAAAGAGGCATACCTGCATATCCCAGTCAGACAATCTTGCAGAAGATACCTCAGATTCATAGCTGGCTCAATGCACTACCAATTCTCTGCACTGCCCTTTGGCTTATCTACTGCGCCCAGGGTCTTCACAAAATGTCTGGCACCAGTAATTGCATTTTGCAGACAAAGAGGAATTCAAATATATCCTTACTTGGACGATTGCCTTATTCAAGCAGAGAACAAGGACATTCTACTAAAGCATCTGGCGTTTGTAAAAAGATTATTAATTTGCCTAGGGTACACAGTAAACAAAAAGAAATCAAAACTAGTACCCTCTCAAGAGATAATATTCCTGGGTGCAAGCTTAAATACAACTGCCCAGATGGCTTATCTCACGCCAGACAAACAAAGGCAACTGATTTCTTACTTCAAAATGTTGGCAACAAAGACCCAGTTCTCTGCAAGAAAAATTCTGCAGGCTTTGGGCTTCATGGCATCCTGCATTCTGCTAATTCCATATGCCAGACTGCATATGAGGAAACTACAGTGGTATCTAAAAAGTGTTTGGACTCAACATTGTCATAGCCTGGAAACATTAATTACCCTCATTCCTTGCCTGCAACAGGAGTTTCGATGGTGGGCACAGGCCTGTCACCACAACCAGGGACAGCCATTCACCCTACCCACAGCCAGGCAGTCAATAACAACAGATGCATCAGATTATGCCTGGGGGGCCCACATGGCAGGAAAGTGTATTCAGGGCACATGGCCCACAAGCCAAATGCATCTTCATACCAATCAAAAAGAGATGCTAGCCGTTGAGAATGCCCTGACAGCTTTCAAGGATCTACTTCATCCAGGACTACTGATAAGGATGGACAATACTACAGTCATGTGGTACATAAATAAGCAGGGAGGCACACATTCCTACACCCTCTGCAGACAAGCCATGACTTTGTGGGACACAGCATTGACTTATCAAGTACACCTGCAAGCACAATTCCTGCCAGGAAAGAAAAATACTCTGGCAAACGAACTGAGCAGAAACCTCACAGATCCCCACAAGTGGAAACTGGATCCACAAGTCTTCAGCATGATAATAAAGAAATGGGGATGGCCAGACATAGATCTATTTGCCTCCCCTCACAACTGCCAACTACAGAGATTCTGCACAAGGACTTATCACAAGCAAGCATGGAAAGTGGATGCTCTATCATTCAGCTGGAAAACCCTAACAGTATATGCCTTTCCTCCTCTGCTCTCCTCCCCAAGGTACTCCTAAAGGTCAGACAAGAGAAGCCAAAAATGATTCTGATTGCTCCAGACTGTCCCCGCAAGCACTGGTACCCAATCCTAAAGAGCTTGTCTAAAGGCCCAGCCTGGACATTGCCTCTAATTCCTCACTTACTGACCCAATGAAACAATCAGATCCTGCATAGCCAAATCCGAACCCTAAATCTGGCAACATGGCGGATAATGTAACCATTCAGAACACACCTCTCTCTAAAGCAGTGATGGATGTTATTTTGGAGGCCAGGAGGCCCAGTACCAGAAAATCGTATGCAGAAAAATGGAAAAGATTCTGTGCTTGGAACCAGGCGCAAGGAATTGACACGTTTGTACCAAATATTCCTCAGATTTTACAATACCTAACTGAGATGCTGGACCAAAGGCCTATCCTTTTCATCAATTAAAATCCATGCCTCTGCCATTTCAGCTCATTACAATACGGAACCACCTATTTTTTCTCATCCGTTGCTAAGGCAGTACCTCAGAGGGGCCAAAAACATAAGACCTCCAAGGAGAGCACCAGTACCTGCATGGGACCTCAATTATGTCTTGGAAAAACTCACACTGCCACCTTTTGAGCCAGCCAATACAGATGGAATAAAGTTCTTATCTTGGAAAACAGCTCTGCTCCTTGCAATAACCTCTGCAAGACGAGTCTCAGAGTTACAGGTACTCATGGCTGTGGAACCTTTTATCATTTTCCATCCAGACAGGGTTTCTCTGAGGATGAACCCGACATTTATGCCTAAGGTGGTGTCCAATGTGGCACTTAACCAAACCATTCATTTGCCTACTTTTTATCCAAACCCACAGAATAAGGGTGAGAGACTCCTACATTCTTTGGACATACACAGACAGCTACGCTTCTATTTGGACAGAACTAAAGCTTTCAGAAAGACTGAGCAACTCTTAGTAGCATATGCTGCAGGATCACAAGGAAAGCCTATCTCAAAGCAGACTATTTCAAAATGGATAGGCCACTGCATTCGTTTCTGCTATTCACAACATGGCAAACCAGTGCCTAAGGGCATTAGGCCACATTCAACCAGAGCAGCAGCCATTTCAGCAGCCTTCCTCAGAGGAGTACCAACCAAAGACATTTTAGAGGCTGCAACTTGGAGTTCAGTGCACACTTTTACCAAGCACTACCACTTACTTCTCTACTCTAAATCCAGCGCAGGCTTTGCCACTGCAGTTCTGCAGGGCCTTATAGCCACTCCTAATCCTATTTAGACCCAGCCGCCCAACCTCAGCTTTGGGATTCAACCCAAGTGTAATGACTGCAACAGTGAAACACGATGAACATAGTACAGTTGTGTACCTACCATAAATGTAGATATTAGAGTGTATTCACTGTTGCAGTCCAGATTACCCACCCTCCATCCCCCTTTTCTTTGCTGGGACTTATCTGTACTACTCTATCCTATACAACCTATGTGGTGTATTTGCTTGCAGATGAAGGAAATGTTTATTTTAGTGCATGCATAATTTTTAGCCTACCTATTTGGGGGCACCTGACATCTGGGGCAAGAAAAACTGAAGAAAATGGCGTTGGCTGTATCTTTTATACCCCTGGTGCACTGACGTCAGGGAAGAGGCGACAGCAACCGACGCCGGACCTAGACTTTGGTATTCAGGCCGACTGCGGGTAGCCTGCCAGCAGGATAACCCAAGTGTAATGACTGCAACAGTGAATACACTTGAACATCTACATTTATGGTAGGTACACAGCTGTACTTTTTTGAGCTCTTACAGGGAAAGAGACATCACAACAAACCCAGAGAAAAGACATCAGAAGTGTAAGAAGTAGGGTTTTTCTCACTGGAGACTGAGTGATTGGGGAGGGGTTGTAATACTAATGCACAAGATCTTGTCAGAGCTGTGTGTGGGTCACATGATACTAATGCACAAGATCTTGTCAGAGCTGTGTGTGGGTCACATGATACTAATGCACAAGATCTTGTCAGAGCTGTGTGTGGGTCACATGATACTAATGCACAAGATCTTGTCAGAGCTGTGTGTGGGTCACATGATACTAATGCACAAGATCTTGTCAGAGCTGTGTGTGGGTCACATGATACTAATGCACAAGATCTTGTCAGAGCTGTGTGTGGGTCACATGATACTAATGCACAAGATCTTGTCAGAGCTGTGTGTGGGTCACATGATACTAATGCACAAGATCTTGTCAGAGCTGTGTGTGGGTCACATGATACTAATGCACAAGATCTTGTCAGAGCTGTGTGTGGGTCACATGATACTAATGCACAAGATCTTGTCAGAGCTGTGTGTGGGTCACATGATACTAATGCACAAGATCTTGTCAGAGCTGTGTGTGGGTCACATGATACTAATGCACAAGATCTTGTCAGAGCTGTGTGTGGGTCACATGATACTAATGCACAAGATCTTGTCAGAGCTGTGTGTGGGTCACATGATACTAATGCACAAGATCTTGTCAGAGCTGTGTGTGGGTCACATGATACTAATGCACAAGATCTTGTCAGAGCTGTGTGTGGGTCACATGATACTAATGCACAAGATCTTGTCAGAGCTGTGTGTGGGTCACATGATACTAATGCACAAGATCTTGTCAGAGCTGTGTGTGGGTCACATGATACTAATGCACAAGATCTTGTCAGAGCTGTGTGTGGGTCACATGATACTAATGCACAAGATCTTGTCAGAGCTGTGTGTGGGTCACATGATACTAATGCACAAGATCTTGTCAGAGCTGTGTGTGGGTCACATGATACTAATGCACAAGATCTTGTCAGAGCTGTGTGTGGGTCACATGATACTAATGCACAAGATCTTGTCAGAGCTGTGTGTGGGTCACATGATACTAATGCACAAGATCTTGTCAGAGCTGTGTGTGGGTCACATGATACTAATGCACAAGATCTTGTCAGAGCTGTGTGTGGGTCACATGATACTAATGCACAAGATCTTGTCAGCTGTGTGTGGGTCACATGATACTAATGCACAAGATCTTGTCAGAGCTGTGTGTGGGTCACATGATACTAATGCACAAGATCTTGTCAGAGCTGTGTGTGGGTCACATGATACTAATGCACAAGATCTTGTCAGAGCTGTGTGTGGGTCACATGATACTAATGCACAAGATCTTGTCAGAGCTGTGTGTGGGTCACATGACACTAATGCACAAGATCTTGTCAGAGCTGTGTGTGGGTCACATGACACTAATGCACAAGATCTTGTCAGAGCTGTGTGTGGGTCACATGACACTAATGCACAAGATCTTGTCAGAGCTGTGTGTGGGTCACATGACACTAATGCACAAGATCTTGTCAGAGCTGTGTGTGGGTCACATGACACTAATGCACAAGATCTTGTCAGAGCTGTGTGTGGGTCACATGATACTAATGCACAAGGTAGCTTCTCCCTTTTAACTTCTCCCAAGTCTTTTGGGTTTCTAATACCATAACCAGAATGGACCCCATTCCTAAATCAATGTACGATTAAAGTTCATGAAATTAGTGTTGTTCCAGTGTTTGATGTCGGCCAGAAGTGCTCTTCTCAGCACCCACAGTGCGCCCAGTAATGACTCCTCCTGCAATTCACATTGAGTTCCATGTACTGGTAACATATCTAAGTAGAATTTAATTTTTTTTATAAGACCCATTGCTCCTACTACTACTGGAACTGTCAGGATATCTTTCTTCCCCATTGCCCTTGTTTCTGCCTGCAAATCGTGGTATGTTGTGACTTTTTGTCTCTCTGTACGTAAGACACTGTAGTCACTGAGTGTAGTAGTTTCAATGATCGATGATACTTTTGTCTTCTTTTCATGGACTGATATATCTACTTTTCATGCATCTATTTTTTGAACTGTAGGTAATGGATGATCCCATGTGATATAAACTTCATAATTTTGTATGATGTTTTGTGGCTCATATTTCCAGTGTTTTTCAGCTTCTTCAGTCATATAATGTTTGCACAGTCCCCAATGCAATAGTCTAGGCATGTCATTATGCCTTTCAGTATATAGTCCTGCCATTAGTATGTCACAACCAGCAGTGAGGTGTGTGACTGTTTCCAGTTCGGTTTTACAAAACCTACATTTGTCTGTTTCGCCTACATGTTCAGCGGACTTTGTAAATCAATGTGTACGTAGTCTACTATCTTGGCCCGCCAATATTTACCTTTCGTCTTTTGGTTTGAATTCACCTCTCCTTAACCATTCCTGCATCCGATCCTGATCAACAGGGGGTTGTTCCAAGAGTTTTCTATACTTGCAACTATATTTATGCATTTTCCACATTTCTTGTTTTCTCATCTGATCCTTCCGCTTATATTCTTTCTTTTGTTTTTGGCACATTCATTTGCTGCCTGATTTTTGTCTACTTCTGGTTTGATTTCCATTTCTGCTTGACGCTGATATGCTTCTGCAAAACTAAGCAGGGAAGTCATCTTAGACGTATTCTCCTTATGTTTTAAAACTTTCACTTCATTTGGATCTTCTGAGGTCAGCAGATATGTATGCAGTCCCATGATTGCAGATCTATACATGTAATCAGTTTTGAGGAGGCCCATACCCCCTTCAGAATGGGGAATATATAATCTTGGTATGGACTGATTTTTTTTTTTTTTTTTTAATAAATCATTTGGTGAGCATGAAGCATCCTTCTTGTTTTTGTATCTAATCTGTCCAACACTTTTTGGGGCCAGTCAGTCACTCCAAAACTGTAAGTTAGGACAGGAAGAGCAAATCGGTTTATAGCTTGGACTTTGTTCCTAGATGTTAGCGCTTTTTTCAATATTAATTTAGGTCTTCTAAAATATTTCTTACTAAGTTTTATTCACATTTGTTCATGTTTTCTTGTTGATCCTTCATTAGTTCCCAAATATTTATACACTCCCTCTTGCTCAAGTTCTTTATATCAGATTCCTGTCCCAAACTGATGTTTTCTTGGTGCTGCAGTTTTCCTGCTTTAAAGGTTGCTTTTGCACATTTATCAAGACCAAATGACATTCTTATATCATCTGAAAAAGTTTTGACCATTTGCAGTTTGTGGTTCCTCATCCTATGAAATATAGGTTTAAATCATCTACAAAAAGAAGGTAAGTCTTTACACTTTGTTGTTTTCTGGGAGCCTAATTTTAGCCATGACCTAATCTGTTCAGTAGACAACTTATTGGGTTAAGAGCAAGACAAAATAGCAGCGGTGACAGAGAGTCACCCTGGAATATCCCCCTTTGAATTTTTAACACTGGAATAATGTATATCTTGGGAGGGAGGGTGTCCTAATGGTTAAGGTGTTTACCTTACAAACACAAGGTACAGGGTTTGAGTCTCACAAGGGATAATTGGCTAGGCTTAAAATGGCTCGCAAGGGCAGTTAGCTTAGTACTAGCCTATGAACCTATAATTTGTCCTTTATCATGGCTTAACTGCAAAGTGGTTTGCCACTGTTTTATGGTCACTGTAATGTAATTGAGCAGTCTGGAATGTATCTTATACATTTTTAAACGCTCTTTTATCCATGAATGTGGGGTACTGTCAAATGCTTTTTTTTATAGTCTATCCATGCCATACTTGAATTCTTCCCATTTTTACAGTTGTCCATTATGAATTTAACAACAAATGATTTATTCCATATGCCTTTCTTTTATTACCCATTTGTTCTATTGCCATGATTTTTCTTCCAAATGGCTATAAACTGTCGGCATCAATTCCATTGTATAGTTTATACATCGTCGGAAGGCAAGTTATTGGTGTATAGTTTTTTAGCTTGCAGGTTCGCTGTTAAGTAGGAGCATTGTTTTTCCTGTTAGTCAGGCTGGTGTCTGGTCAGGGTGCGCATGTAAATAGTTCTTACGCGCAGCTAAATCTTCGTGTAAAGATGTTAATACTTTTAACCAGAAGTTAGGTACTGCATCTGGGCCTGGGGTTTTCCAATTAGGAGCTTTTCTTAACTTGTTTCAGTCTCTCTGGCCAGTATTTCACACCATTTCGTATCCTGAATGTTCAAACTACTACTTTTACTTTTTCTATCCATATAGCATCTTTATGTTCCACAGGATCTTCATAGATATTTCTCCAAAATGCATCTATTTCTTCTTTTTTGGTGGTATTTCAGTTTCTTTTGCCTTGTTTCCCAAGTCTGTATAAATCTTTTTTGCATCATCAATAAATTGCTTGTTTTGTACTTTTCCTTCATATTTATATGTATATCTTCTGTTTTTCTTTTTCCTTCATATTTATCTGTATATCTTATGTTTTTCTGCCTGTGCTGATATTTTTAATTTATTATTTATGATAGTGCAATGTGGATCCTGATCTGTTCTGTTACTGCGCATTGCTTTTATCACGTTTATCTTTGAGTATTTTTGTTGATCTGTGCCACATAGGGGTGGGAGGTTGGCATAAAGGGGTGGGAGGTTGGCATAAAGGGGTGGGAGGTTGGCATAATGGTTAAGGTGTTTACCTTATAAACACAAGGTGCAGGGTTTGATTCTCAGATGGGGCAATTGGCTAGGCTTAAAATGGCTCACAAGGGCACTTAGCCTAGTACTAATCTATGAACCTATGAACCTATCTTCTGTACTCTTCTAATAGTGGCACTTCTTGTCTTGATTTATAGTTTTCTGTATTTGATAATTTCGTGATGGCATTTGATTTCTCCCCTTCATTTCCCTTACTACACCGTGTTTTTGTGGTAAGACTTTATCTGTTATTAATTTAGCTGCACAGTAATATATCCGCGGTGGTAGTGCTGCGGTAGCATTGTCGCCTCACAATCAGACGCTGTCCGGTTCAATTCTCAGCTAGGGCGTCTTCTGCGTGGAGACATGCTTGAATGGGCATACCTTCATTGAAGGTTGTGTGTCAGGGCTGGTAACTCTGCACGTAAAAATCAACTACCAATCATTAGTGGACCGGAGTTCCGCTGTGGCGACCCCTAACCGGGAAAAGCCGAAAGACACAACAGCTTCTGTTGTATCACATGAGTCTCTATGGACAGTCCTAATTACTGTCTTCATTTGTTTTATCAAACTTCTAACTTTTTAGGTTTTGTTGACTTTCTGTATTTTATTTCTTTCATTGATCTTAATATGTCAGTTTCTGTTAAATCATGCAACTCTCATTTTCTTCTAAACCGTGGACACATTCTTTGTTCTCCGTTTCCTGCAGGCATTCTAGAAACATTTCCAGAGCATCTTCCTGTGTCCCATTCTCTTCATTTTCATCCTTTGTCATCTGTTGCTGTGTCACATGGGAGCTCACTGGCCTATCACTCCAGAACTTTGACTGCGTTCGAGTTGCCACAGTTTACTGTTCCTTCTTTTGCTGTGCAACTTCAACTGGATGTTTGTACTTGTTTCCTATGAAAGACTCCAAAGTATCTTCATATGGCAACTGATCAGATATTTATGTCCCACTCCACTGGTTTCTTCTTAATTTAAGGATACATTGCTCTATCCTGCTGTGATGTTATCTAAGTTAGATTTTCTACACTAAATCCTTTACTTTGCAGCTAATCCATAACCTCAGTTTCTATTTCTTTAACTTCTCCATTACTAATCCTATTTTCTACTTTTCCTCTGTTTTCTTATTTTTTTTACTGTACAATTTTCCATGTCCAGATGCCTTTATTTGTCTTCAAATATCTTTGGTGCTGCTCTTTTTGTATTGATTAGTTTTGCTTTCTCCTTTGCAGACATATTGCACCATGTTAAATCTCTTTTTCATTCCCGTGTCCATATTTCTTCTTCAGGTGTCTCCTGCTGCTCCTATTTCTCCTTACTTGGGAGGGCAAATTGTTTCTCCTTACTTTGGTGGCTCATTGTTCCGTCATGCTGTGGTGTAACCTACACTAAATCCTTCACTTGGCAGTTATTCCATAACTTCATCTTCTATTTTTTTTTTTTTACCTTCTGCTTTACTAATCTTCTGATCTTCATGTTTCACTGTTGCAGTCATCACATTTGGGTTATCCCTGCCAGGGTAGCCCTCGGCCGGCCCGAATACCAGATGCTTAGTATTTCTGCGTCGGTTGCTGTCGCTTCAGGACTGACGTTAGGTCATCAGTAGTATAAAGTAAGGCAGCCAACGTCATTACATCAGTCTTTCTTGCCTTGGAGTCTGAAGCAGAAGCAGTTTGCATGAGTGCCGGTCAGCTGCTACCTGAGTTTTATCTTCCGAACTGAAGCTGAAGTCTTCTAAAGTTAACTACCCCCCATTGGGAATCCTTTTTTCTTGCACTAACCGATGTCAGAAAAAGTTAACAATTGTCTCACCTGTGGAAAGCATATACCACACCGAGACTTTCATTCTTACTTCTTCGCTTGCTTAGGACCAGACCACGATGTCCCCCACTGTCGCTTCTGTGCTTTGTTCAACGCCAGAACTGTACGTCGTTGGGCTCTTATTGTAGCTAGATATTTTCGCTTACAGTCCTCGAATTCCAATATGGCATCGGTAAGCCATCCAATAACAGATCTTCCGAAAAAACGTAAAGATAAAGACAGAGACAGACCACACAGGTCCAAACCTACCAACAGCACTTCCATTAAGCTAGTTGTCAGTTCTCTTGTCCTCAGTGAGGCACTTTCGCAGCCCCTGATGCCCACTTCTGTGAATTCGCAGGCTGCTACTGAGACCCTTTCGGAGTCCGGTATGCCGCAAAACTCTTCTTCAACTAAGGATCCTGTGGTTGTCTCTCCCTTGGATGAGTCCAGAGCCTCTGAGCAGGCATCGGATTCTGAGGAAGTACTTCTCACTAATGATTCTCGACACAAACCGATGACTTCTTTCGCATTTACCGTTCTTTTGAAAACTACCGAGTTTCTTAGGCCCAGGGTACGAACCACACCCAAGAAACCAACGACCCAATCTCAGACACCTGCTTCCTTGCCTCAGTCTCAAATGCCTAAAATGGCGGAAGACTTTATTATGCTGATCAGTGGAACCCAAGCTACCCCTTCCAAAAGAAAGAGATCTGTCCCCTGTAGTTTTGTTTGAACAGGAGTCTAATGACTCTGATGCATCTGAATATGAAGACATGCAACACCTCTCTGCTTACGAGGATTATGATGCAGAGGATTCCATTCTTTCAGCCTCTCCCCCAGAGGATTTTTTCTTTGGGGAAACCCTTCATACTTTAAGGGAGCATTTCCTGTGGGAAGATCAGGACTACCTTCAGTCTAAAAAGAGACTCAGGGAATTCTTAGATCTTCCACAGCACAGACCCCTGGCCATTCTCCCAGTCCTAGATGTTGTGGAGAATGTTTTGTCTGGAATCCAGTTTGACTCCTGGCACCCTCCCTCCTGCACCCAGAAAACTAGACGGGTACTATAGAGTCACAAATTTCTTTTTAAAAATCCTACTACTGACCTTGAGGTAATTTCTCAAGGGCCTAAAGGAATTAAAGCAACCTCTGCTAAGAATCCCACCCCCTCAGATAGGGATTCCCAAGCACTAGACAGATGGGATAAAAAAGTATACACCTCTGCTGCTCTTGCTATCAAAGCACTACATTGCCAGTTCCATATACTAAAATTTCAGCAACATACCCTGGAACTCCTCAAACAAAAAGTGTCTTCCTTTCTTGCTTGTGCAGAATCTAGAGTTACAATAGTTAATGCAATCTGCCAGTCAAGTAAATAAACACACTTTGCACTGTGGATGTTCTTCGTATTTCACTGTTGCAGTCATCACATTTGGGTTATCTGCCTGCAGGTAGCCCTCAGCCGGCCTGAATACCAGAGTCTTCGATTTCTACGTTGGATGCTGTCTCTTCTTCCATGACGTCAGGTCATCTGGGGTATAAAACATGCAGCCAACGCCTTTACATCAGTCTTTCTTGCCGTGCGGTGCCTGAAGCAGAAGCAGTTTGCAAGTGCCGGTCGGCCGTCTCCTGAAATTTTAGTTTTCGAGTTTCAGACCCGAAGTCTTCAAAAAAGATAAGTACACCACTGGGGATATTTTTTTTGCTCTAACCGATGTCAGTAAAAGTTAACAATTGTCTTAGCTGTGGAAAGCAAATACCTCAGAGATTTTCATTCGTACTGCATCCCCTGTTTAGGCCCAGACCACGACGTCCCTCGCTGTCGGTTTTGTGTCTTGTTCAACACCCGAACTGTTCATCGTTGGGCTATTTTTGCAGTCAGTTACTTTCGTACTCGATCTGTGTACTCAGAAATCGCTTTGTTAAGCCATCCGACTACCGATCTTCCAAAAAAACATAAGGATAAAGACAGAGACAGACTGCATAGGTCCAAAACTGCCGACGACACTTCCATTAAGCTAGTCGCCAGTCCGCCGGTACTCAGTGAGGCGCTTTCGCAGCCCCTGATACCCACTACTTCAGAGTCGCAGGCCTCTACTGAGACCCATTCGGAGTCAGGTATGGCACGAGATGCTTCTTCAACTATGGAACCTGCGGATGACTCTACCTTGGATGGGTACGAAGCCTTTCTACAGGCACCGGCTACTGAGGGTGTATTCAGGCCTATAGACATTCATATTAAACTAACGCCATTGTTTTCATCCAGACCAAAATCTTACACTATGCCTAGAAAACTGATGACCAAACCGCAGGCTCAGGCCCATATGCCTCAAAAACAAATGCTTAGAATGCCTGAAGACCTTATTACCTTAATTAGGGGAAGCCAGCCTTCCCCCTCTTAGAGACCTAGAACTGATTTTCTTTCTGATTCTTCTGATCAGGAATCTGATATTTCTGCTCCTTCTGATTACCAGGATTTGCCCTTATCTACTTATGAGGAATCTGATGCAGAGGATTCCATTCCCTCTGCTTCCCCTCCAGAAGATCTTTCTTTCAGTGAAACCTTGCATACACTTAGGGAGCATTTCCGCTAGGAAAGCCAGGATTACTTTGAGTCCAAAAAGAGACTTAGGGAATTCTTACTGTTGCCTCAACACAGGCCTTTAGCTATCCCTCCTGTTCTGGACATTGTAGATGATGCTTTCTTGGAATCTAGCCTTACCCCAGACATTTTACCTCCAGCTCCCAGAAATCCTGATGGGTACTACAGAGTACCTGACTCTTACAAGTTTCTCTTCAAGAATCCTTCAGCGAATCCAGAGACCATTTCCCAAGGACCAAAACGTATTAAGGCTACTGCTGCCAAAAATCCTACCCCTTCTGATAGAGATTCTAGAGCCTTGACAGATGGGGTAAGAAGGTATACGCTTCTGCTACTTTGGCCATTAGGACTTTAAATTGCCAGTTTCATATGTTAAAGTATCAGCAGCATATTATGGGACTACTTAAAGAGAAAATGATGTTGATTCCTGACTGTGCTGAACACAAAGAATTGCAAGATTTAATGCATTCTGCAGAAAAAGTTGGTAAACATACTTTGCAATGTGGTTTTGACACTTTAGAAGCTTCTTGCAGGGCTGCTGTCACTGGGTCTGTACTTAGAAGGCATGCTTGGCTTAAGGAACAAAACTTGCCAGATCATGTTAAAGCTAAATTACTGGATGCTCCCTTAAACCAAGACTGCCTTTTTGGCAACAAAGCAGGAGTCCTCAAAAGGATGGAGGAAAAAGCTAAATCTATGCAAACTGTTAAAGATTTCCTACAAGTACAGCCTTCCAGATTCAGTAGGCATTGGCCTTCAAAGAACTGGTCCTTTCCAGTCCCTTCCAGGCCTTCTCAGTCCAAACCCAGGAACAGCAGACCACCTAGACTACAGTCTCAGGTTACACACAGACCTAAGCATTGGGGGGCTCCCACTTCCAAAGCAGGGAGTAGTAAGCCACCCTCCCTATGGAAAAATGGCACAATGATTTAACCTTAACCCTTCCAAGCCGTGCTCAACTACCTGCTCCCTTAGGAGGAAAGCTCGCCCTGCATTCAAAAAACTGGGAACTCGTTACCCAGGACAAATGGGTTTTGAACATAGTCTCCCAAGGATACAGATTCAACTTCCACACACTTCTAACCCCAAGTGGTTGGCCAGACCTACCCCCAAATCAGTGGACGGAGGCCCAATAGCAGGTTCTCTCTCTTCTCAGTATCCGGGCTGTTCAACCTGTCCCAGTAGAACAAAGGGGACAAGGTTTTTATTCAAGACTTTTTCTGGTACCCAGAAAAGACCAGTCCTGGTGCCCTATCCTGGACCTCTCTATTCTCAACACCTTTCTGGTAGTTCCAAAAGTCAAAATGCTAACTTTTCAACAGCTTCTTCCTATGTTAGCCAAGGATGCATGGCTGGCAACCCTAGACTTAAAGGACACTTATCTGCACATCCCAATAAGGGAATCTTGCAGGAAATATCTATGCTTCAGGGCAGGCTCAGTTCTCTGCACTTCCCTTTGGCTTATCTACTGCACCCAGGGTATTCACAAAGTGTCTAGCTCCAGCCATTGCATTTTGCAGGCAGAGAAATATTCAAATTTACCCATACTTCGATGACTGTCTGATTCAGGCAGAAAGCCAGGACTTGCTATTAGCACACCTGGCATTCGTAAAGAAGCTTCTAACCTCACTGGGGTACACACCAGTGAAAATAAATCTCACCTAGTACCCTGCCAACAGATTGTATTCCTGGGAGCAAGCTTGAACACAACTTCCCAGATGGCATTCCTCACTCCAGAGAAACATGTTTATTTGGCAACCTACTTCAAACTATTGGCCACAAAACCCCAGCTATCTGCAAGGAAAATACTGCAAGCCCTGGGGTTCATGGCCTCTTGCATTCTACTAATTCCATATGCAAGACTGCATATGACAAAACTCCAATGGTATCTGAAAAGTCTATGGTGTCAACATTCTCAGGACCTGGAAACAATGATTTCTACCATTCCTTGTATGAAGACAGAGTTCCTTTGGTGGGCAGAGGCCTGCTACCACAACAAGGGACCCCCTTTTACTCTACCCCCTGCCGCCCAAATCCCAACAGACGCATCAGACTATGCATGGGGGGCTCACATGGCAGGGCAGTGCAGTGTATTCAGGGCAAATGGAACCTGAGACAGATGCACCTGCATATCAATCAAAAAGAAATGTTAGCTGTACAGAATGCTCTGACAGCCTTCAAAGACCGTATTCTTCCAGGACAACTATTGGTAAAGACGGACAACACCACAGTTATGTGGTACATAAACAAGCAGGGGGGAATCCACTCATATCCTCTCTGCAGACTAGCCATGGCTCTGTGGAACACAGCTTTGAGCTACCAAGTACACCTACCAGCTCAATTCCTGCCAGGCAAACTAAATTCACTGGCAGACGCCTTAAGCAGAAATCTCATGGACCCACACGACTGGAAACTAGAACCCAAAATATTCAACCTCTTGAGGAACAAATGGGGGACTCCAGAGATAGACCTGTTTGCCTCCCCTGAGAACTACCAATTGAAGAAATTCTGCACAAGAACTCCCCACAGTCAAGCTTGGAAAGTGGATGCCCTGTCCTTTACCTGGGAAAGCCTCTCGGTTTATGCCTTTCCCCCTCTGCCTCTCCTCTCGAAGGTTCTACTAATGATCAAACAGGACAAGCCAAGGGCAGTACTGATTGCACCAGACTGGCCACTCCAGCACTGGTACCCCCTCTTGCGCAGTATGACACTTCTACAACCATGGCACCTGCCTCAGACCCCTTCCCTGCTGTCCCAGCAAGCGAGCCAGATTCTGCACCCTCAGCTTCAAACCCTGAACCTTGCAGCCTGGCTAATTCCTTGAGCTCTCCTCTAGCATCCCTCAGTAGGCAGGTGCTGGATGTCATTCTGGAGGCAAGGAGGCCTAGTACTAGAAAATCCTATGCTGAAAAGTGGAAAAGATACTGTTATGGAGCCAGACTCAGGGGATGGGCACAACGGTGCCCAGCTTACCTCATATTCTACAGTACTTAACAGAAATGCTCCAAAAGGGCCTATCCTTCTCGTCAATTAAAATTCATGCCTCTGCCATTTCAGCACATTATAATACTGAGCCACCCCTCTTCTCTCACCCCTGCTAAAACAATTCCTTAGAGGGGTCAAAAATTTAAGACCCCCCAGGAGAGCTGCCACTCCAGCCTGGGACCTTATCTTTGTATTGGAAAAGCTCCCCCCCCCCCCTTTGAGCCAGCTGCAACAGCAGAGCTGAAATTTCTTTGTTGGAAAACAGCCTTCCTTCTAGCCATACTGCACTCTCTGGACGTGCACAGACAACTTAGATTTTACTTGGACAGGACCAAGCCTCTCAGAAAATTTGAACAGCTGCTAGTTGGCTTTGCTGCAGGGGCAGAGGGGAAGGCCATTTCAAAGCAAACCATTTCCAAATGGATAGCCCATTGCATTCATTTCTGCTACAAGCACCATGGAAAACCTACCCCACAGGGGATAAGATCACATTCCACCAGGGCTGCATCTACCTCTGCAGCTTTCCTCAGAGGAGTCCCTACCAGGGTCATCCTAGAAGCTGCTACCTGGAGCTCTGTACATACCTTCACCAAACCTTACCACATGCCTTTCTTTTCTAAATCCAGAGCTGGATTTGCCACTGTAGTCTTGGAGGGCTTAATAGCTGGCCCTAATGCTCTTTAACTTCCTCCACCCTTCCTTAGCTTTGGGAATCAACCGAAATGTGAGGACTGCAACAGTGAAACACGAAGAACACAGTACAGTTGTGTACCCGTACCATAAATGTAGATGTTAGAGTGTATTCACTGTTGCAGTCCTGGTTACCCTCCCTCCAGCCCACTGACTTCTCTTTGCTCTACCTTTCCTTCTTGTTTGGTATATTTATTTTTTCTGGTGTATTTACTTTTTGAAGGGAGAGTACAATACCATGTAATTGCTTCCTATTGTGGGGGCACCTGACAATCTGGGGCAAGAAAAACTGATGTAATGGCGTCGGCTGCATGTTTTATACCCCTGTCGACCTGACGTCATGGAAGAAGACACAGCATCCGATGCAGAAATCCAAAGACTCTGGTATTCAGGTTGGCTGAGGGCCACCTGCAGGCAGATAAACCCAAATGTGATGAATGCAACAGTGAATACACTCGAACATCTACATTTATGGTAAGTGTACACAACTGTACTTTTTGACGCCCTAGAAGCTTCTTGCAGGATAGCAGTCACCGGTTCTGTTCTTGGAAGACATGCATGGCTTAAGGAACAGCCCTTGCCAGGCCATGTTAAATCTAAATTGTTGGTTGCCCCCTTGCACAAAGACAGCTTATTTGGCACTAAGGCCGAAGAGGTCTTAAAAAAGATGGAAGAAAAAGCAAAATCTATGCAGACAGTTAAGGACTTCTTACAGGTCCGGTCACCCAGGTTCATAAGGCATTATCTCTCCAAGCACTGGTCCTTTCCTGCTCTCTTCAGGTCAGTTCAGCCCAGACCCCATGGAAGCAGCCACAGGGAATGCAGAGATCTAAACAGTGGACTTCCTCCACCTCAAAAACATGGAGTTCTAAGCCATCCCCTTATGGTAAGAACTCACAATGACTGTCCTCCCCACCACCTCCCTCTGCCCACCTTCACTTACCCCTAGGAGGAAAACTCTCCTTTCATGCAAGCACCTGGGCCACCATCACCAACGACCGCTGGATTCTCAACATAGTGTCCCAGGGATACAAATTTTCTTTCCACACCCATCCAACTCCAAAAGGGTTCCCAGATCTACCTCCAAACCAGTGGGCAGAGGCGCAAAAGCAAGTCCTTTCCCTGCTCTCTATGAGGGCAGTAGAGCACATGCCTACAGAACAGAAAGACCAAGATTTCTACTCCAGACTTTTTCTGGTACCCAGAAAAGAGGGCACCCGGCGCCACATCCTTTATCTACCCATTCTAAACACCTTCCCGGTGATACCAAAATTCAAAATGCTCACCCTCCAGCAGCTGCTACCCATGCTCTCCAAGGATGCTTGGCTAGCCACCCTAGACCTAAAAGAGGCCTGCCTCCACATTCCTATCAGGGAATCGTGCAGAAAATATCTCCGTTTCAGGGCAGGATCTCTGCACTTCCCGTTGGCTTATCTCCTGCTCCCAAAGTTTTCACTTTCCGGCCATTGCCTTTTGCAGACAAAGGAATATCCAGATTTACCCGTACTTAGACAACTAATTTAGGCAGACAGCCAGGAAAAGCTGCTCGGGCACCTGGCCTTTGTAAAGTCCCTACTGACCTCCCTAGGGTACACTATCAATGAAATGAAATACAAACAGGTGCCCACCCAAAGGATTATATTCCTGGGAGCAAGCCTGGACACAGCATCCCAGATGGCATTCTGTACACCAGAAAAGCCTACTTTTCTCAACTAGCCACCAGACCCCAGTTATCTGCAAGGGTTTGGGGTTTATGGCTTCTTGCATTCTACTCATCTTATATGCAAGACTGCATATGAGGAAACTTCAATAGCACCCAAAAAGCCTTTGGTGTCTACACCTGAAGGCTCTTATACCCATGATACCTTGCCTCAGAAAATATTTTCTTTGGTGGGCAACAGCATGTTCCCATAACAAGGGACTATCTTTCTCACCATCCCCCGCCGCCCAGACCCTCACCACAGACTCATCAGACTATGGCGGGGGTGCACACCTGGACGGCAGGTGCATACAGGGCCAATAGAACCCACAGCAAATCCATCTGCACATCAACCAAAAAGAGATGATAGCTGTCTAGCACGCCTTGACAGCTTTCAAGCCCCTTCTCTCCTCAGGGGCTCACCTGATCAAAACAGATAACACCACTGTGATGTGGTATATCAACAAGCAGCAAGGGACTCACTCCCACTCTCTATGCAGGCTGGCCATGACCCTTTGGCACACAGCCGCTGCTATGCAACTCCACCTGTTAGCACAATTCGTACCAGGTTCTTAAAACTCTCTGGCAGACCACTTGAACAGAAATCTTCTGGATCCACACGAGTGGCAGCTTAACAAAAGAACCTTCACCCTAATAACTCAGAAATGGGGCACCCTGAAGGTCGACCTCTTTGCCTCCCACACCAACCATCAGCTCAGCAAGTTCTGCAACAGGGAGCATCACTGCATGACTTGGAAAGTGGATGCCCTGTTCTTCCCCTGAGTCAATCTATCAGTCTGTGCCTTTTATCCACTACCTCTTATCCCCAGTCTACTGCTCAAAATAAAGGAGGAAAAACCAAGGACAATTCTTATTACTCCAGACTGGCCTCGCCTGCACTTGTACCAACTGCTGTGCAGCTTGTCCTCACTGCCACCATGGCATCTCACTCAGATTCCAACTCTCCTGACCTAGAGGGAAGGAGAAGTCATACATCTCCAATTGCAGATCCCCAGTTTGGCAGGTTGGCTTATTCCCTCACCCCCCTGCTCAATCTGCCAACCTCAGTAAACAGGTTCTAGATGTTATTTGTGAGGCCAGACGCCCTAGCACTAGAAAGTCATGTGCTGACAAATGGAAAAGGTTCTGCACCTGGATTCAGGCTTAGGGAGCCAATATGGCACAGCCCTTCATCCCTCTCATCCTTGATTACTTAGCTGACCTACTACACAGTGGTCTCTCTTTTTCCTGTATTAAAATTCATGCTTCTGGTATCTCTGCTCATTTCCCCACTGAGCACACCCCCTTTTCTCACACATTCTGATCAAACAGTTCCTAAGAGGGGCTAGCAACTTGAGCACCAACCCCAGCTTGGGACTTTAACTTTGTGTTGGAAAAGCTCACCCCCCCCCCCCCGAACCCGAGTCTTCAGCAGAACTAAAATTTCTCTCCTGGAAGACGGCTTTCCTTCTGGCCACCACTTCAGCCAGAAGGTTCTCCGAGCTCCAAGCACTCATGGCTGTGGAACCCTTCATCATCTTCCATGCTGACAGGGTATCCCTCAGGACTAACCCATCCTTCATGACCACGATGGTGTCCATTGTGGCTCTCAAACAATCCATTCATTTGCCCACCTTTTTCCCTAACCCACAGAACAAGGGGGAAAGGATCCTGCACTCTCTAGATGTGCACAGACAGCTCAGATTCTATCTAGACAGGACTAAATCTTTCAGAAAGTCTGATCAATTGCTGGTTAGCTTTGCTGCAGGGGCAGAGGGCAAAGCCATCTCCAAACAAACCATTTCCAAATGGATAGCACACTGCATCCATTTCTGCTACAAGCAACATGGAAAGCCTCCCCCCATGGGGGTCAGGACTCAGTCCATCACAGCAGCCTCCACCTCTGCATCTTTACTCAAAGGAGTCCCCACCAGGGACATCCTGGAGGCTGCCACCTGGACATCTGTTCACTCCTTTACCAAACATTACCACCTGCCTATTTTCCCCAAATCCAGGGCAAGGTTTGCCTCTGCAGTCTTGAAGGGCATCCTAGCCAGCTCCTAGTTTCCTTGACTGCCTCCACACATTTCCTCACCTTTGGGAATCAACCCAAATGTGATGAACTGCATCAGTGAAACACAGAAGAACATAGTACAGTTGTGTACACTTACCATAAATGTAGATGTTCGAGTGTATTCACTGGTGCAGTCCTGGTTTCCCTTCCTCCATCGCCCTCTTCTTTCTTCTCTTTCTTTACAAGGGACATATTGGTATTTACTTTCTATTGGTGGGGTTCTTCCACCAGAACCTGGCTCCCACTTGGGGACTCCTGACAGGTTAGGGCAAGAAAAACTGATGTAATGGCGTTGGATGCCTTACTTTATACTACTGACGACCTGACATCAGTCCTGAAGCAACAGCAACCGACACGGAAATACTAAGCCTCCGGTATTCGGGCCAGCTGAGGGCTACCCTGGCAGGGATAACCCAAATGTGATGACTGTGACAGTGAGTACACTCGAACATCTACATTTATGGTAAGTGTACACAACTGTACTTTATGTATGCTGTGACAGTGTATACACTCGAACATCTACATTTATGGTAAGTGTACACAACTGTACTTTATGTATACTGTGACGGTGTATACACTCGAACATCTACATTTATGGTAAGTGTACACAACTGTAGTTTATGTATACTGTGACAGTGTATACACTCGAACATCTACATTTATGGTAAGTGTACACACTGTACTTTATGTATACTGTGACAGTGTATACACTCGAATGTCTACATTTATGGTAAGTACACAACTGTACTTTATGTATACTGTGACAGTGTATACACTCGAACATCTACATTTATGGTAAGTGTACACACTGTACTTTATGTATACTGTGACAGTTAGTACACTCGAACATCTACATTTATGGTAAGTGTACACACTGTACTTTATGTATACTGTGACAGTGAGTAAACTCGAACATCTACATTTATGGTAAGTGTACACACTGTACTTTATGTATACTGTGACAGTGAGTACACTCGAACATCTACATTTATGGTAAGTGTACACACTGTACTTTATGTATACTGTGACAGTGAATACACTCGAACATCTACATTTATGGTAAGTGTACACACTGTACTTTATGTATACTGTGACAGTGAGTACACTCGAACATCTACATTTATGGTAAGTGTACACACTGTACTTTATGTATACTGTGACAGTGAGTACACTCGAACATCTACATTTATGGTAAGTGTACACACTGTACTTTATGTATACTGTGACAGTTAGTACACTCGAACATCTACATTTATGGTAAGTGTACACACTGTACTTTGTGTATACTGTGACAGTGAGTACACTCGAACATCTACATTTATGGTAAGTGTACACACTGTACTTTATGTATACTGTGACAGTGAATACATTTATGGTAAGTGTACACACTGTACTTTATGTATACTGTGACAGTTAGTACACTCGAACATCTACATTTATGGTAAGTGTACACACTGTACTTTGTGTATACTGTGACAGTGAGTACACTCGAACATCTACATTTATGGTAAGTGTACACACTGTGCTTTATGTATACTGTGACAGTGTCTACATTTATGGTAAGTGTACACACTGTACTTTATGTATACTGTGACAGTGAGTACACTCAAACATCTACATTTATGGTAAGTGTACACAACTGTACTTTATGTATACTTTATGTATACTGTGACGGTGTATACACTCGAACATCTACATTTATGGTAAGTGTACACAACTGTAGTTTATGTATACTGTGACAGTGTATACACTCGAACATCTACATTTATGGTAAGTGTACACACTGTACTTTATGTATACTGTGACAGTGTATACACTCGAATGTCTACATTTATGGTAAGTACACAACTGTACTTTATGTATACTGTGACAGTTAGTACACTCGAACATCTACATTTATGGTAAGTGTACACACTGTACTTTATGTATACTGTGACAGTTAGTACACTCGAACATCTACATTTATGGTAAGTGTACACACTGTACTTTATGTATACTGTGACAGTGAGTACACTCGAACATCTACATTTATGGTAAGTGTACACACTGTACTTTATGTATACTGTGACAGTGAATACACTCGAACATCTACATTTATGGTAAGTGTACACACTGTACTTTATGTATACTGTGACAGTGAGTACACTCGAACATCTACATTTATGGTAAGTGTACACACTGTACTTTATGTATACTGTGACAGTGAGTACACTCGAACATCTACATTTATGGTAAGTGTACACACTGTACTTTATGTATACTGTGACAGTTAGTACACTCGAACATCTACATTTATGGTAAGTGTACACACTGTACTTTGTGTATACTGTGACAGTGAGTACACTCGAACATCTACATTTATGGTAAGTGTACACACTGTGCTTTATGTATACTGTGACAGTGTCTACATTTATGGTAAGTGTACACACTGTACTTTATGTATACTGTGACAGTTAGTACACTCGAACATCTACATTTATGGTAAGTGTACACACTGTACTTTGTGTATACTGTGACAGTGAGTACACTCGAACATCTACATTTATGGTAAGTGTACACACTGTACTTTATGTATACTGTGACAGTGTATACACTCGAATGTCTACATTTATGGTAAGTACACAACTGTACTTTATGTATACTGTGACAGTGTATACACTCGAACATCTACATTTATGGTAAGTGTACACACTGTACTTTATGTATACTGTGACAGTTAGTACACTCGAACATCTACATTTATGGTAAGTGTACACACTGTACTTTATGTATACTGTGACAGTGAGTACACTCGAACATCTACATTTATGGTAAGTGTACACACTGTACTTTATGTATACTGTGACAGTGAGTACACTCGAACATCTACATTTATGGTAAGTGTACACACTGTACTTTATGTATACTGTGACAGTGAATACACTCGAACATCTACATTTATGGTAAGTGTACACACTGTACTTTATGTATACTGTGACAGTGAGTACACTCGAACATCTACATTTATGGTAAGTGTACACACTGTACTTTATGTATACTGTGACAGTGAGTACACTCGAACATCTACATTTATGGTAAGTGTACACACTGTACTTTATGTATACTGTGACAGTTAGTACACTCGAACATCTACATTTATGGTAAGTGTACACACTGTACTTTGTGTATACTGTGACAGTGAGTACACTCGAACATCTACATTTATGGTAAGTGTACACACTGTACTTTATGTATACTGTGACAGTGAATACATTTATGGTAAGTGTACACACTGTACTTTATGTATACTGTGACAGTTAGTACACTCGAACATCTACATTTATGGTAAGTGTACACACTGTACTTTGTGTATACTGTGACAGTGAGTACACTCGAACATCTACATTTATGGTAAGTGTACACACTGTACTTTATGTATACTGTGACAGTGAGTACACTCGAACATCTACATTTATGGTAAGTGTACACACTGTACTTTATGTATACTGTGACAGTGTCTACATTTATGGTAAGTGTACACAACTGTACTTTCTATGTTCCCTCTTTGTGATCTTATTTTTTATTTTGATTTTTTCCATATCTGGATGCCTTTGCTTGCATTTCTCTTTCAGGCTGCCTTCTTTATGTTGATTAATTTAGCTTTCTCCTTTGTGTAAATATTGCACCATATCAGATCTCTCTTTCGTTCCCATGTCTGTATTTCTTTTTTATATTTCAAGTCTCTAGATTTTGTTCTTTATATTTTCACACTTCCTCAGTCACTTCTTTTTCCAAATGGCCTAAGATTTCTTGGTCTATGTAATGTTTTTAACAATCTGCTGTATTAATGAATACATTTTTTTATTTGAAGCTTCTGACAGTTTTTCTTGTCTTTCCTCTAATTTCTGTCAATGTTTTTTTGTATATTTTCTGTCTGGAAATTTGGGGCTTCTTGCATAATAGTAACAATTCATAATTTCTGTCTTATCTTCAGTAGTACACTCTATTATCTTTATGTTTTTTTTTTTTTTTTTGATTTTTGTGGACTGCTACTTCTTCATTGGGGGGCATCCTCCCCCTGGGCCTGACCTAGCCCCATTGTAGGAATGTTTCCATCTATTGAGAATTTTACACCGTCATTTTTTCAGTCCTGGCACCTGTGGGTCTTGTGTATCCAACTATCTTTTTTATTTTTTTAACCTACTTCTGTCCATGGTATATATACAATAGTCTATATGTCTGTGTCATCTTGGTAAGATTTTGTGAAAAACAAGGGTCCACCTCTTGAAGGTACTCACCAAGACTTGAGGATGAATACAATTCCAGCACTACTACTCTCCTGTGCTTGCTGACGTCTCTCCATTCAGAACCCAGTAGTTTTAGAGAGGTGAGTCCGCATGATTTTGGTGCACAAGATCATGTCAGAGAGTTGTAAACAGCTCAATATTAAAAAAAGAATCGAGGGAAGTAGATACTCTTTTGATCTCCAAAAATACTTTTTCACATTGAAGTTATAAATGACTTTTGGAATGGATGAAGAAGAGGGAAGACATCCGAACATTCCAGAGGGCTTGGGAATAATGGAGAATGGATGAGAGGGAAGATGTAAGAGTAGAGGGATTTAGAATACTAAATGTGCTTAAAGGACAGACCAGAGAAGCTTGGGTTCCCTTTTGCTATCAGACAAATGTAATAGCAAAGACCCAGGCTGTGGCTGAAGTGAGTCATCTGTGATCACCTCACTACTGTGGTAAACAAACAAGCATAAGTAATGAGGAAACTTCTCTGTATGGAAGATCTAAGATTCTTTAGAGTTCAGACACCTAATAAAAACATACTGTGAATATCCCACCTAATAACCGATAATAGAAATACTTTGTTTAAAAACTTTCCAAAGTATAAATCCACTAATGAAAGCATAAGCTAGTTTATCTAATCTTCATATTAAAAAACACACAAACAAGCAATCCAAATAGTAGTTGAAAAAACAGAATAAAGTGTAGAAATTTACCCTTCCATTTATATACCTGTTTAAAAGTATGGGAGTGTTTTACTAGGGTAGCTCTGTTGTAAAAGACAATTAACATGTTTACTTGCTAAATATCCCTTCCCCATACCCATCCATCTATCCTCAACCCCTTTTTCCCGTTTTGCACATGGGGTCTGGGTGTCAGCTCAACAGTAACAATCATCTTGAGCCAAGGTTTACACTGCCGGGTGACTAGCCCTGCCGCAGTAGTTCATCCATACCACTCACTCGTGCACACACTCGTGCACACTCTCTCACACTCTCTCTCACACTCTCTCTCACACACACTCTCACTCTCACTCTCACTCACTCACACACACACACACACACACACACACACACACACACACACACACACTCACGCACTCTCACACGCACTCACACACGCACTCACACACGCACTCACACACGCACTCACACACACACACACACACACACACACTCACACACACACTCACACACACACACACACTCACACACACACTCACACACACACTCACACACACACTCACACACACACACACACACACACACACACACACACACACACACACACACACACACTCACACACTCACACACTCACACACTCACACACTCACACACTCACACACTCACACACTCACACACTCACACACTCACACACTCACACACGCACACACCTATGCCGAGTTTGGAGTGTGCAGTTCACTTACTGCATGTGATATTCGACACGGTGCTGCCCTACTTCAAGTTCTGATTCCAGGATATGTTAAACTAAAGTAAAACTTAAACTAAAAATTACACTTTAATAATTGATAAAACTTCCTGAAAGCTTTTCATTGTAGTATCAAAAAGAAAGTTAGTATAAGTCTTCAAAATTCCGTAGAAATCTTTTCTACCAACATTCACAAACATTTTTAACATATATTGCTTTTGTCTGTTAAAACTTCTTCAGGTTTGTGTATCAAGTAGGAAAAGCAACTAAAAATTAAAAGTTAAATAACATATAACACTGCATTTTGTTGGGCTAAAAACTATGCATATTATTTAAGAAAATGTAGTACAAAAAACAAATCCTAAATAAAAACCTTCCAAGCACTTGAGAATATATGTAATATGTACAATAAGTCTGTCTCAAATAATAGATCTATGAAGGAATTTTAATGTAAAACACACTGGGAAATCTATAATATGTAAAGTGTGTGTGTGAAATAGTCACTAATACTCACAGCAGTGATATTCACTCAGGTGTGCAAACCCTAGAAAAATGTATGAACAGGACCCCTTTTAAAATTTATGAATGTTATGATATTGGAGCCAATATAAACATGCAGTCTATCTGCCACTAATACTCAAAATGTGCCTAGTTAAGCTCAACAACTGTGCATTAAATGGTTGCAACCTAAAAAGGCTAAACTCTCACAAAAATCATGCATGTGCCATACGGAGTCTAGCTCTGCTGTTTAACAAAAAAAAAATTAGCATTAGTCTACCGTTTAATAAAATATTCAGAAGTTAATCTCTCTGAGCCAGCTAAAATAAGTAGCATTCAGCCCCTCACTAATATGAGTGTAGCTATTAAAGCCATCCATGTTTGCATTAAGTTATAAACCAGAATTAATAAAATGTCATAACATCTGCGGAATATACACTTACTGCTCTAATGCAGTTCTACTGTAATCAAAAGTCTTTGTTAGAAAAAATGTGAAAGTGTTTTAGGAATGTGCTCGGATTCTAATAGCACAAAATAACGATTAGAATAAACATTTAAATATTTAAAAATGGTTATTATAAACATAAATATTTGTATACAAACGTATCCGCTAAAACAGAATTAATAATTAATAAGCCACTACCATAATATTACAGTTTAAAATTACATTTACAGAGTTAATAGTTAATAAAATTGTTGATAATTGCAAATAAATTAAAATAAAGTTCATACCTTCAGGGTTGTAAACAATGAGGCAACTTTCTTAGCTCTAGTGTATTTTTCAGTGAGCAGTAATAGTGTAGTCCAGGCTTTCTAAAAGAGTTCAGCCTTAGTTGCCACATAAGTTCTTGTTTTTCTAAAGTGTTTGGGATCGTCTCCAAGCTCAGTGAGGTGTATGTGATGATGTATTTCCAACTTAAATGCAGTGTGTCTTACCAGGGCATTGTTTCTACATTTAGACCAGATCTCAGATAGATGACTTGAAATCCTTCATTTCAGTTTATTAATAGTCTTTCCCACATAAAATGTATTGCATCCATTGCAACTAGCCCTGTAAACAACTTGTGTAGAGTTGCAGTCTCTGCTTGCATTAGTCTTAAGTTTCTTTAAATATGGGCAGTAAAAAGGGTCTCCCACTCGAATGTAGGTACAAAATGAACAGTTTGTTTCATATTTTTTGTGTTCCTTTCCTGTGGTTTAGGTTTTCCTTCTACAAAGCTCCTGATATTTCTAGCTTTCCTATATTTTAAAGTTGGGACTTCACCCAAAATGTCTACAAGATGAGGGCTTTCTGTTATTATGGCCCAGTTCTCCTTGATAATATTCTTGATACAATAAAAACCCATTTTATATGTCAGTATGCATCTGTCTTTTGATTTATTGTCCACAAATTTTCTTAAACATTCTTTGAATGGGTTGCTTTAGTGTGGGTGTATTGCTATTTTAAGCTTGATTGGTTCAAAAAGGTTTAACATTTGGTTCTTGTACCACCCTTGCTAAGAAACCGTTTTCCAAATCATTAAGGTTTCTCGGAAAAGGTTCCATCTTTGTGGTTATTCTAGCTGACCTATATCCCTGGGAACTGACCACGGGATGCAGACTTTTACTTTGGAGTAAGAGGCCCACTACTGACCACTCTTATGCTTTCAAACAGGTATGTAAATGGAATGGTGAATTTGTACACTTTATTCTGTTTTTTCAGCTACTATTTGGATTGCTTGTTTGCTTGTCTTTTAGTAAATAAGATTAGACTTTAACTAGTTTAAGGGATTTTGGTAGAAAAAGCAAGAGTTTAGTCTTTTTTGGATTTAAGATTAGCTGGTTATTGGCTAAACAATTTTCAGTAGATTTGAAGAATGTCTGGGTAAGGGTTATCCGCTATGGTGATGACTGTAGAGTCATCAGCATATTGTATGAGCGATGATTGTGGATAAGATGTGTGTAGGACATCGGTAAAGATGTTGAACAATATTGGACCTAGTATTGATCCTCGAGGGACTCCTGTCTTGTTAGGGAGAGTAGGAGATAGTATGGAAAGCCATTTAACAGATTGCTGTCTGTCAGTGAGGTAGCTGGTAAACCAGGAAATAGTTGAACTGGAAAGATTTAGGTCAGAGTGTTTGGCCAGCAGCATGGGATTGGAGACTGTGTCAAACACTTTGGAGAGGTCTAGGAATAGACAAGTGACCAGTTTGTTGCTGTCTCTGGCTAGTGAGATAATATCGTTGAAGGAGACGAGAGCTGTTGAGGTACTATGGTTGGGGCAAAAGCCACGTTGTGTGGAAGTTAGTAAGTTTTCTTGTATTAGGTAGTCCAGGTCTTGTTTCTGCACACATTTTTGTAATATTTTGGAGAGAGGGAAGAGAATTGCTATAGGCCTGCAGTTAGAAAGTTCTGTGGTTTCCTCCTTTGTGAATGGATAAAGAATTGTTCCAGATAGAGGGTCCTTTGGATTCAGTTATTGAGTGGTTAATAAGGAGAGAGAGAGGAATGGCTATGGAGTTAGCAGCTGACTTAAGGAAGAGTGCAGGTAGGTTGTCATTTGAAGAGGAGCAAGGTTTCAGTTTGAGAAGTAGGGGTTTTCTTATAGGTTGTTGGTACTGATTTCAGAGACAGAGTTCTTGGATTTGGAAGAGGTAGGGTTGTCAGAAGGGCTGACAGCATTCAGTGTTTCCTTCAGTTTGCTGATGGTATCTATGAAGCAGTAGGCCTTAAATATGGATGCTGTTTCTTGGGGAGTATTGTTTGGGTAGGGATTAGGAGTAGAGGGGTTGCCTCGGTGTAATATTTGATTAATGGAGATCCAGATTTTTTTTTTTAGGTTGACTGTGTGCGAGGATTGAGGTTTGTTGTAAAAGTACTTTTCATCTTTCTTGCTGTGTATTTGGTAAGGCCATCAAGTTCTTTACAAGTCTCAAGATGGGGAGGGCATTTTGTTTTGGACCAGGTTTTCCACACCTTGTCTCTCTTATGTATTAGGGACTGTGCAGTTTGTGATAACCAGGGGGAACTAAGTGATTTAACTCTTACAGGTCATAGAGGGGCAAGGGAGTTAAGGATGCTGCAGCGGGAGAGACCACAGAGGTTACTGACCAGGAAAATCCAGGGTCTCAAACACCTATCCTATATAAGTAGGCTAAAAGCCCTGTCCTCCTACTCAGTCTCGTACAGACTTCTCAGAGGTGACCTCTGTTTGGCATACAAGGCCATCTCAGACCCAGCCTTGATGGAGTTGCTGCATATCCATAAGTCAAACTCCACTCGCGCAATGCACATGCAAGGCCTTAACCTGGTCTATAACATTAATAGAACTTGCTGGCGTGATAGGTTTGTGTCCGAAAGACTCCCCCATCTGTGGAATAGACTCCCTCTCCATGTCCAGCAGATTACCTCACTAGCCCTCTTTAAGAGGAACTTGGACGATTGGATGGGAAACAAAAAATTCACCCCTGGGATTCCACCTGCGTCCCTACTGGATAGGGGAAACAGGGGCTGACTTTGTGGGAACATCGACACAATTCTTGGCGATGCTTATAAGGGCCTCCAGGTCATTCGCCTGGTATCCTCCTATGAACCGTTGTCTAGGAATATGGAGTTAAATATTTGTACTGCCTCATCTAGACGTAGATGAGTTAAGAAGGATTGTTTTATTGTGGAGAGCAGACTATTGAAGGTATCAAGATGAAAATTGATGAGTTTGCGGAATTCTATTTATTTATATGGTCGGGGATGGTGAGGGGACAATCTAAACACTGTAATTGGTGAGTGGTCACTTAAGTGAGTCAGAATTTAGGGTAGTCATATTTGTGTGGATTAGAATCTGGTATCCAGTCAGTAAGAGAACAGGAGTGTAGGAGTAGAGATTAGTTGGGAGAAGCCATGCAGGTTAATACATCGTCTGAGCAGTGTGGTTTGTTAATTGTCTATCTTTAAATAGCATAGTCTGTTTATTGCAGATATTCTATAGAAGTAGCAATGTAAAACAGATTGGAAATAAAAACTGGCTCTTTGTGTAAGAGGATGGTTTTTGAAACACTGTTGTAGATTAAATGCATGTGGAGCTGCTGATATTTTCATTCTAAATGAGCCCTGGTATTGGGGAAGGGGATAGTCAGGAGCCCAACGTGTGAAAAAGCTTAGCAGCTTTAACTAAAACAGGCCTAGCTCAAGGGCATTTAGCTCACCTTTGTTAACAAATTGTTCACAGATTTTCTTTCTTTTGTAGAAGTTAAAAAATGTCATCACTTGGGTTGTTGCATCCAAGTTGGAGGCTACCCTGTAACTAAAACATAAACAGTTAATAATCACAGAAATAAAAACCGAGATCTGATGTCATTTTCATTCATTCCTCAACTGTTGGGTTCGGATGCGACTCTGCCACTTTTTTCAGCTTGTGGAGCACTGAAACTCTTGCGCTTCTCACTTACTTATAATGCCATAGTCACCTAACACACCTCAGAGTTCTTTTGCCACTTTTGCGGATGTGGTCACTGAAAACTCTCAAGCTAGAAACTTTCTTAAAATTTTCTCTTGGATCTTCATTTGTTATACAAATCCTAGGCTTTATAGTGCTGTCGTCCCATTTTTGTTACACTTTTTTGTGTAATAAAAGTCTTATTACGATAGTTGGTAGTCCCTTCCCTTGTACTTAGTACTTCTCTGCTTGCCGTCTTTGGTAACCTTCCTCCCCTTTTCCTTTAAAAAAAAATGCTTTTTGTATCTTTTTTTATTTTGTTATTATAGTACTTATGTCTGAGAAACCTTCGGATTTTAAAAAATGTACAGCCTGCAGCAGTAAAACCGTTGCCAGGTGCACACTCTAAATGTTATCTAGGCCTTGTGTGTCTAGACCCAAGTTGTGACATCTGCAAAGCTTTTACTTTTAGAGTTTTTGTAGACAGGAAAAATAGACTGATTTTAAGAAGTTTGCTTCTTTCTAAGTCATCATCGTCGTCATCTGGGGCTCAACCCCCCCCAAGCAATTAGATAAAAAAGATGCATAAAAGCATTCCCTGGATCCAACCTCTCCGTCGACTCTGGGCTCAGAACCTCCTTGCAGAGTTTTAAAACCTTTGGATCAGGCTCCCTTAGATCCGAAGGCTAAATGTAAAATCTCCTCTGACCTTTTCTCCACCACTGATCTTGGATCCTGTTTCCTCTCACCTACCTTCTCCTTTCTTGGATAGGTCTCCAAGACAACATCATTCAAAAGCATCAGCAGCATCATCCACTCATTCCTCCAGAAGCCAGAACAAAGCTGATGTGGACAGGATGATGAAGTTCCTCTCAACACACATGCAGATGGGGGTTATTTCGGCTCTGACCCAATCGGGTCTGGAGACCTTTGTTAGTACTACCTCACCAATACTGGCTTCTTCTCCGATCCAACCTTTGGTCTCAGAGCAGTTAGATTCGAAGACTCCAGAGTCATCCACATCGGATCCAAAGATTATGGTATCTTCGACATGACTCTCTAAGCCATAGCACCAGCTCCAGGGTGTTGGATTCGACTTTGAAAATGTCAGAGCCATCTCAACCCCTCAGAGCTTTGGAGTTGGAATGCTTGACTCTGACTCCTTCATTGGGTAATCTGTCTTTGGGGCAAAAGGAGCTGACGATCCAGAAGCATGTCTTCTTGGAGCCGATGATTTCTTTCTCTGAGGCATTCTGCTTTGAGAGCTTTCTCTGTTCCTAGAGTCCAGAGGACCCCCGGCTCCAACTTCCTAGCTCCATTCATGTCTGCATCTAGAGCCTCAACTTCCTGTGCCACTGGGACAGTCAGCCCAGGTAAGTCACCAGGATACTCAGCAGGGTATATTATTTTTCTCAGATACTTCTCCAGAGCATCCCACCAAAGAAGTTCCCAGCAAGAAAAACTGCAAGAGGAGGCACAAAGACTCTCCACAAGAGTCTGTCACAAAGGATACTGATTATAATCAGGGAGAAGGGTCCCCAAGATGATCACCTGATGAGGTCTCCTTTGGGGACATTCTTGAACTTCTAAAGCAAAAGGGTGTTGTTCTACCAACAACCCTTCCCAAGAAGAGTCAGTATTCCTGGAGGCTTTTGGAGCTGGCCTGTCTACCTCCTGGGTGACTCCACATGCCAAGTTCATTGATTTGGTCTCCCGATGGATGTGAAGGGAACCTGATAACATTGAGGCAATCCCCAAGAGGCCAGATAGGATCCTACCACCACCAAAGGACAGAGAGTTCTGGAACAAGGGAGTACCAGTTGATGCCAAGGTCATAGCAGCAGCTCCAAAGAAGGAACTAGCAGAACAGAGTTCCTCTGTCCACTCTTCTAACAGGGATTTTAGGGTGCTGGACATATTCAGGAAACATGTATATGGTTCAGCAACCTTTGCCCTTCATTTGTTGAATTCTTTGGCACACTTCACAAGACTCCAAAGAGATTTGATTAAGGAACTTGTCAAATCCCTCTCTGGGACAATTTCTTCTGAGGAAGAGAACACTATTACCTCTCAGTTGGCTACCCTCCAATCCATTTCAAACTCATCCATGAGACTTATCTGTCACATAGCCGAAGTTACCTTATGGGACAGCAGGTTCAGGCATTTCCATCAGGAGGCATGCATGGATGCACTTGTATGATTTTGCAGAGCCCTTCAAGTCTTCCTTCATCAATGCTTCCTTTGACAGAAGTTCCTTAATTTGTCCCCAAAGTAAGACTAAAACTGTCCAGGTGTGAGCAGGAAGGTAAAACCCTGTTTGATGTGGGCGTATGGTTTTCTACCCCTCAAAGGACCTTTTCTAGGAGACAATGAGGAGGATGAAAAAATGTGGTTCAGAATGCCCCAGGGTCCCTTCCAAGATCCATGAGGAGATGGTTCCTCCAGGAGCAGAGGGGGAATTCTAATGGAAGATGCCATCCACGCAGCAGAGGTGGTCCGCAGAACCAGGGATCTAAAGGTAACTTCTCTGATAGGTACTACCAGTGCTCCTGAAAGGAAGCCTAACTGTCCATCTCGGGAAGCAGTCGGGGGTCATTTATATACTTGCACTAGAGAGCCTGGCTAGAGATTACAAAAGATTCATGGGTGCAGAGGATTATTTCCACTAGTTATACAATACCCTTTTTCCTACCACCTCCTTAGATAGTAAACAAAATCCCCGATGTTTCATCCCAGTCAGAGGGAAATGGCAGCACTAAAAAGAAACGAACTTCTAGAAAGAGTCATCAAAGAAGTCCCCACAGAGCAGATAGCGCAGAACTTACTCAAGATTATTTTTTAGTGCCACAGAAAACAGGGGGATTAGAGGCCAGTTTTGGATCTCGCCAATCTGAACAAGTCAGTTCAGCATACCAAATTCCAGATGATCATGCTTCAGTCCATTCTGCCTTTTCCATACAAGGATGACTGGATGTGCTGTATAGATCTTCAGGATGCATATTATCATAGCAAAATGAAGAGACAATCCAGGAGATTTCTCATTTCCGTCTGGGAGATGGTCATTACCAGTTCAGAGTTCTGCCCTTTGGTCCCACCACAATCCTCAGGGTGTTCACCGAATGTATGGCAGTAGTAGCAGCTCATTTGAGGCTACAGGGATTTTGGGTGTTTCCATATTTGGACGAATGGCTCATAATCGCTCCGACCAGGCATCATCTGATCAAAGCACAAAACTATGTACTCCAGTTATGCTCTCATCTGGTAATTGCTATCAGTCGCAATAAATCACATCTCGAACCAGCTGAAATATTGGAGTTCATCGGAGCCTTGTTCAATACGGTATCTGTGACAGCCTCTCCCCCTCTATTAAGGATTCAATTTGATTCCAGGTCAAAAAGATCATTCAAAATTCTTCACTTTCAGCTTGACCGGTCCTTCAAACATTGGGTAAAATGTCTGCTGCAGTCGTTTTGGGACCATTAGTAAGGTACATGAGAATCCTTCAGTGGCCCCTGGCAACTCCGTGGTCCGTTCTTCACCAGCCTTTATCCAGACAGATCAAGATATCACAGGCTTGCAAAAATTACATCCTGTGGTGGATTTATTCCGATCAGACAATAGAAGGTTTTCCCTTTGTTGTCCCTCAGCCCAAGGCCATAGTAACTTCACAGATTGGGTGGGGGTCATGGATTGGGAAAGCTCATGGTCTTCCGAAGAGGCCAGTACACATATATCAATATTCTGGAAATGAGAGCTGTCCTCCTAGCATTGCAGGCATTCCAAGACACTCTTCTCTGTGGGACTGTTGCAATTCAGGTGGACAATATGTCACTGGTCTGGTATGTCAGCAAGCAAGAGGGAACCAAATCTTACCCCTTGTAGCAAGAAGCTATGAGTGTGGGCAATCTCATCCGATTAGTTTCTGATAGCAAAGCATATTCCGGGGAAATCTAATGTGTAAGCAGGTCCACTCTGTTGCCTCATGAGTGGTCCATCAATATGAAGGTTGGAGAAAGGATTTTCCATCAGTGGGGGCAACCATGCTGCAGTCTCTCTGAATCTTCTATCAACAAGTACAGTAGGTTCTTTGCCCTGATTCCCCCCACTGGGGGAGTCACCAAGGGATGCTCTGTCATGATTGGCCTCCCCCAGTCTCCTTTATGCCTATCCCTGTTACCTCTAATTCCCAAATTTCTTCAGAAAGCATCTCAGTGGAAGAGCACAGTTATTCTCAGTGGAAGAGCACAGTTATTCTTATTGCCCCTTATTGGCCTCATCAGATTTGGTTTCCCTTTCTTTGGCCTCATCCCCCCCCCCCCCATGGATTCTGGATCCAATTCTAGACCTTCTGTCTCACCTGGTAGACATGACATATCTTGACATTCCAGGCCTAAAGTTGACTGCATGGTTTCTCCACTTCTGTTTATTGCTAGATAGCCCTGACTGTCCCCCTGTCTGCCACATTTTTTTATCCTCTCACAAAGCTTCCACTAGAAAACTTTACAGAAGTAAATGGAAAAGATTTTCATTTGGGTTGCAGCAAAAAGACATTGATCCCTTTTTAGCACCGATTCCTACAGTTCTTGAGTTTTTAGCTGCAATTATCAGTGAAGGTGCTAGCTCCTGTATTGTTAAGTTACAATTAGCTGCCATTTCCAGCTTTCGTATAGGAGTAACTAATTCATATTTAGGTTCTTCCAAACTTTGTAAAGCCTTTTAAGGGGAGCTTTTCTTCTTAGCACCCATTAAAAGACCCCACTCCTCTGTGGGATTTAAGTATTATCATATCATTGGCACAATCTTTGTTTGAGTCATCAGCCAAGTGTGAACTAAAATTTTTGACCTGGAAAACTGTCTTTTTAGTGGCCATTACCTCTGCTAGAAGACTTTCGGAACTACAGGACCTGTCTTCTAAGCATCCTTATTTGATTTTTCATAAAGATAGGGTATCCTTAAAAACCAACCCCTCCTTTCTTCCTAAGGTGGTGTCAGAATCCAGCATTAATCAGGTTATCAGCCTTTCAGTTTTCTTTACAAATTTGTCGAACAAAAGAATATATGTTGCACTTTTTGATGTTCATATACAGGGTTTTATCAATGTAGAACCAAAAATTTGAGGAAATCGGAATAGTTATTTGTTTCCTATTCAGAGTCCAAAATTAGGCAAAGCAGTTTCTAAGGTGACTCTAGCCAAATGGTTAACTGATTGTATTGTCTTTGTTTATGAAAAATTGGGCTGGTCTTTACCAAAACCACCAGGAGCTCATTCCACCAGGTCTACGGCAACTTCTTCAGCCTTTTTGTCTAGGTCTTCATTGTATGATTTTTGTGCAGCTGCAGGTTGGGCCAGTCTTCATACCTTTATTGCTCATTACAAATTGGATTTGGCCCCTAGGGAAAGAGCAGCCTTTGGCTCAGCAGTACTCAGGAATATCCTTCCTTAGTCCTCCCGGGGCTTAGGTAGCTGGGGACTCTGTCCCAACAGTTGAGGAATGAATGAAAATGACAACATCAAATAAAGTTATGTATACACCATAACGTTCCATCTGTGTTGTCCATTTTCATTCTTCCTCAACGTCTCTCCTTCCAACAACCTCTGTATTTGACTTTTGGAAGGACTGAAAGATGCTGAAGAAGTCAGTGTTCCTTTGTTTGAGCTCCAGATGTTGTTGTTTCATCATGCTTGCAGGCTTTAGAGGCAGAAAACAAGATCAGAGGTATGTTAGGTGACTAGGGCATTATGGGTAAGGGAGGAGATGGAAAAAGTGGCTGAGTCAGATCCCAGGGTCTGATCTGAACCCAACAGTTCAGGAAGAATGAAAACGGAAAGACAGACGGAACGTCATGGTGAGTACATAACGTTTTTAATTTTGCTGCACTACCACCTGTCAGAGTGGAAGAATATGAGCAAAACATTCTAGATGGACAGTTGTATT